>NW_006921002.1:533-4466 GCF_000392275.1 Phaeoacremonium minimum UCRPA7
AGCTTAGGATGGCCTACTGGCTCATCCGGCTAGATAGAGTCCTGATCAGTGGACTTCACGACTCTCTATACCGTTTACAAAGTCTCTCACTAAACCTCGTCAGCTCACTTAGATACCTTCCACCACACCCCTATTGAGCCCGACCACCTCTAGTAGAAAGCGATTCTTCCCTTCGATCAAGGTTCTGAGGAGGCTGAGAAGGATTTCGAGAGTGATCAGACCATACAATACTACTCTAAGGAGATTAAGGTATAAGGGATAAAACAGGAGCTCCCATAGCCCCAGATCCTTGCCTTTACTGAGCCCTCAAATCTCGGGCCTTATTCTACTCTTCTTTCTTCTATGCCAGATCAGGATGAGTCTCTCTGATGATCAGTCCTTATTCCCTCTTATAATTGGCCCAGCCTATCCATCCAGCCTTATGTGATGGCGATAAGTGGGCATTAGGTTCAAGACGATGATCATAAGTAGGGTGTTTCTCGATCGATGGTTTATCATCCGGCTGCGGTACTTGAGGCCCAGTAAGAATCTATTTCCACTGATCATTACTAAGTTGCCCTTAAGAAATAAGGAGTCGACTTGATGATATAGCTCGATTATTCATTCGGGTATAGTATTCGGATATACTTCCTCCACTTAAGCTACCATAAGAAGGGACTCTACTACCACCTAGATCCATAGAGCTGACTCTATTGCTTAAAGCCTTCATCTCTTCCTCTATCAAATCGCCCTTCACATTCGTAAAAAGAATCCCTTGACTACGTTGATGAACCTCAGTCTTGTTGTTAGCCCTATCTTTCAACAATTGATTGAAGATATCTTTTCGAGGATCAGGTATCTCCTTTAACTCGTCAGGGTCAACCTTTGCGTTCATCTTCGAAATACGGTCGCTATATTCTGCCTTAGCTCTAGATCCTTCTATAGCGACAATAAAGTTCGAGACTCTAGAGATCTAATCCTCCTAAGTATCATTGATTTAAGGAGCTTTAGGCATACATAAGGCTGTCCCATTTCCGATCTCTTTCCTGATCATGATAATCCAAAGCTCCTACATTAGGTCTTGAGGGTCAGAACCTTTATAACCCTTATAGACTTCCGAGTCTGCTCAGTCAATGGCTGGCTCGGTATAGTGAAGGTGTTATTCCCTAAGGAATACCCATACATTTTCAAGTAGAAAGAGACTACACTCCCAGTAGGCTCTCTAAGTAGTGATCTATACTGACTATATTGTCAAAGCCTTATAGGTTAGAATCGATATCCCTTACTCTTTTAGCCAGTCCTCTAGTAATTCTTCCACCTATCGTATATATTGAGCCGGAGATTCCCTGAGGAAAGAGTCGAAAAAGTAGGCATCATAGTAAGCCTAATCATAGATACCTAAACACCAATGATTGTACTGATATAGCGAGTATATAAGAAATCGGCGAGTTTGGATAAGAAGGATATCGTCTTCAGTCATAGGAAATTGCTTCGTCTCTAATTCCCATACAGCAGTAGTCAGAATCCACACTTAAGTGAGGATATCTTGGCATTTTATAAGTAGCCCAGCCCTGATCACCTCCCAGGTAAGCCACTCATTCCTCATTAAGTGCCCTTCTAGATTATAAAGCTCCAGCACGTAGGTAAGGATAGGAACAAAGCCTAGCTTCATTCGAATAACTAGGGCGTTTGGTCCATCATGCCCTACCCACACACTTCAAGGCTTAACGTACGAGAAGTATTATACAAACATCTCTAGCGTATGCTCTCTAGCCAGCGTGAAGAAATAAGCCGGTCGACTGATCAGGTTGATCTCCTCAATAGGAGAGAGTGCTTCAGCTCTTATATTCATAATTCTATAAGTTTGGCTAACCCCTCTGATTGACATCCTTGGCCAAGCCTAAGAGATGTTTGCGACAGTATCTCCTCATTGACTCAATAAAGAAGGTATAGGATCAACTCCCCTTTAATTAGTAAGACTGATATAGCTTATAGCGGCTGACCAAGCCAGTTGACCAGGCCTCATAAAGCTATTCCAATCAATAGGTGGCTCGATAGACGATGGCCTCCCAGTCGAACTAGGAGGTCCCATAGGCGTAGGAGAAGGAATAGCAGCATTACTCTATGGCTTAAATCTGATAGAAGCCTCAAGATTCCACATATTATCATCCCCTACAGAAGATTAAGGTCTAGCAGGTATTGACAGTCTAGGGTTTAGGCTAGTAAGTAGTAAAGAAGCAAAGGCTTGTCCAAAGGGAGGCTCAGATGCACATAAAACTGAAAGCTCTCTAAGACGATTTATAGCATGCCAATAATTGACAGCAGGAGGCTCCCTTCCACCTTAAGGTATAGAAGGCTTATCCTCATCGGTTTTCTCTCTATCAGGGCCATAATCGCGAAAGAGATACCACTACTTCTTGACAGATCATTCATTACCACTGTCAGACCCTATATTAAATGACGAGAAAGGACGAATCATAAAATCGTCCTCTTTTTCTCCCTTACTCACGCCACTTATTTAAAGTAAATAAAGAGGGAAGGAAGAGCTAGGCTTGCTTAGTCTTAAATCGATATAATACCTCCCGAATTGTTTTCATACGGCTATAGTCGTATACACGAAGGAGGAGATATAAGGAAGGGTTATTGTCATAAGGATGGATGAGTGTAAGGTTGAAAGGGAAACGCTTCACCCAATTTATATCCACACAACGAACATATTTTATGCGAAAATAAAGGAAGCTCTTTCCTAATCATATGCTCCTTCCTCTTATATGAGTATAACCAATTCGTCTCATCTTATTGTTTGGATTGTATAAATCGTACAAACGCTTTATTGTTTTTCCCCCTTTTCTCGCCTATAAATACCGTCCACCATCCCACACATCTCGCCCTCCACACCTTTCCTCCTTTTCTCAACCATCATTTCTAAGTCCAATATCTACCCAATTCACGCCATAATAATCAATCATGGCTGATCAGAACCTTAATCACTTCATCGTCCCTTATCTGCCTCAAACTCAAGAGATTGAAGATAAGGGTATATATACTTAGGTCTCAAGATACCCATGCATTGATAATAGCGCCTCCGCCTTCACCTCCAATTGGCAGCACTACCTTAAGGTGATCACAATCTCCGAAGTTCAGGGTCTAACATACAATCTCTACCTCAAATAGACTATTGAAAACGTAGACCTTATAAAGAAGCTATTCCAGGACCTTCTTCCTAACGAATCATGGCAAGCCATTAGGCAACTCGATTTTCAACCAACGAAGTTTAAGCCAGTTTTTGTTGAGATCGTAAACGGAGGACCACTCGGCAATTATATGGAGCTGATCAGCAGCTATGGCAGAAGAGCGAAGGATCTTTTCGTTCAGCTCTACAATACTCGCAACCTTAACCCATACGAATGCTGTGAAAACCACTATCTAAAGTCGATTAGGAGATTTCCTCAGCACCAGACCGAGACTAAGGTATATATTATATGGCCATTTTTCGAGTGTGTTTCGGTGTCCGGATTTAACTACAGCGTTTGCGGCAATTGTATATACCATCTGGAAGAGAAGGATTGCTCCTATAACACTTAAGGCAGAGGCATTAGAACATACTTTGGCATCCAGATGATGACTGCTCACAAAAGAAGCTTCCCAGAATTAGGACCTTACCGTCTTTGTCTCAAAACATACCAGACCATAAAGATTATCCGCTAGGAAGGTATAGCTACTAGGGTTAAGGAGAAACAGGACAATTACATTAAGAAGCAGCAAGCTAATCAGAAGAAGAAGGCTGAAAGGATAGGGAAATCATAAGGCAATAAGGCAAAAGGGGAGGTAGAGTCTTGATAGCATCATATAATAATGCCTTTATAAAAACCAAACAAAGGATGATATTTTCCCTATTTGCTTTAAAGCATTAGGCTAATCAAGGAAAGGACAAAGGAAACAATTATAAAGCTA
>NW_006921003.1:0-602 GCF_000392275.1 Phaeoacremonium minimum UCRPA7
TATAAGAGATTCTATATAATAAGGCTTACGAAAGACTATTATTATAGTAGCAACTGAAAATTCTTCCGACTAAATAGATTAAGAACTATCTAATCACCTTCAAATTATAGTTTAAATGGCAAAACCTTCTTTAGGAAAAGCTGTTTAAGTAAGATAGGTCTCCTTTAAAAAGATTAGCAAAAAGCTTTAAAAGAACCATTGTTTTCAATATAAAGACTTTACTTATAAAAAGGTTGTTTGCTTTTACCTTCTTGCTTATAATCTAGCTACTAAAGTTAATCAATATATAATTTAGTATAGTCTAAAGCTAGAAGAAGATAATTTTGACTTTGATTAACAAATAAAAGACTTGGAAAAAGAGTAGCTTTCGCTTAAAGTTGTGAAAAAGAGTGTCAAAGGAAAGCTAAAGAGAAGTAAGAGGCTATAAAGCATAAGATAGATAGTAATTTATTCTAAATCAATCTAGGATTAAATAAACTTTGTTTTGTTAAAGCCTTTATTAATTCTAGATGTTTAAGCTATATTATTATATTTAATCAAGCATTCTAACAACTCGGCTTACTATATATTATGATCATACTTTAAGACTTATATACTGTTAA
>NW_006921004.1:0-234 GCF_000392275.1 Phaeoacremonium minimum UCRPA7
TTTCGTAAGAAGAATACTATAAGATGATATATTCCTTCAAGACCTCTTTATGATAAGGCTCCTCCTATTATATATCCTAACGAATCTATCTCTAGAACCGTTTCTTAATCAAGGTCTCATTATGTCAATAAGGGAGTACTAATCAGCTTAGCTTTCAGTATATCGAACGCTTTCTAACACTCCATTATCCATTCAAACTTCATATCTTTCCTTATTAGGGCCGTCAATAGTCCT
>NW_006921004.1:478-1238 GCF_000392275.1 Phaeoacremonium minimum UCRPA7
AGCTTGACTTTTCTCTAATAATCATCTAAGTCGTCATCCAAATAAATCAATATATCATCAATATAGATAGAGTAGAATTTGTCTAGATATTCTCAAAGAGTATGATTAATATATCGTTGAAACATAGTAGGTATACCTATCAACCTAAATGGTATAATAAGCCATTTATAAAGGCTATAGCATATCCTGAATACAGTCTTCCATTTATCTCCATCTTTGACTCTAATCTTATGAAAGGCTACAATCATATCAAGCTTTATCAACCATTTAGCTTTTGATAATAACCTTAGCGTTTCTATAATCAACAGCAGAGGATATCGATCCTTCCTTATAATAGCATTCAAACCCCTATAGTCTATATAGAATCATAGTCCACCACCCGGCTTATATATGAAAAGTATAGGTGCTAACGTAGGCGAATTGCTAGTATAAATGAACTGTTTGTCGAGTAGTTTAGTCAGCGTTTTCCTAAGGACTAGTAATTCTTTGCGAGATATATTGTATAGTAGCCCCTATAAGACGACCTTTTCCTATCTTTTGTCGTCTTATTGAAATAATATCAAATGGTCGATTCTAGAATGATGAGGCGGTAGCTGATCAGCCTTATCTCTATCAAATACCTCTATATATTCTTTATATTAGGATGGTAGTTTTGTTTTAAGATCCTCCTTTTTCTTTACTAACAATGCTTTTTCAATGTCAACTATACTAGCAGAGAATATCCTAACCTCCTTCTTCTCGGTTTTTCTTTTTCTTTCTC
>NW_006921005.1:0-336 GCF_000392275.1 Phaeoacremonium minimum UCRPA7
CTTAATATTTTGTAGTCGTAGCCATACTTTGTCACCTGTTTGGAAGTG
This sequence comes from Phaeoacremonium minimum UCRPA7, assembly GCF_000392275.1. Taxonomy (NCBI): domain Eukaryota; kingdom Fungi; phylum Ascomycota; class Sordariomycetes; order Togniniales; family Togniniaceae; genus Phaeoacremonium; species Phaeoacremonium minimum. The sequence goes on from NW_006921005.1 coordinate 49, forward strand.
ATCAGCCGGCTGTCGGTCCTTATTCGTTTGTGATTCTTGTTGTTCCTGTGCTACAGCCATTGCTGCTTGTGCCGTTTCTGTTGCCTCTTGAATACGTTTGACAAAAGCCTCTCCTTTTGCTATAGGCGATTTGTCGTCTTCCCGTAGTGTCTCGTTGACTACGATTGGGTCGATATTATAGCCATGTGTGAAAAAGAACGGAGTGAGTCCTATAGAGGTCGCTGTCCTATTGTTTATCGCCATTATAGCTGCAAATAGGTTCCTTTCCCAATCGTCTTGTTTATAACT
>NW_006921006.1:0-53972 GCF_000392275.1 Phaeoacremonium minimum UCRPA7
TCTATCTGGCCCGTTACACTATTGACCCAGAAAGTACTGATCGTCAAAAATGCCTTAGCTAAGCCTTTTGAATTTCCACTTGATTTATTATAACAAAGTTTATAAGAAGCGGACACATGGTTAGACAGCTTAAACAACGAAGGCAATAGTATTGAGCTTAAGACAGTGGAGGATAATATACTAGATCGTAGAATATCATCACCAACCTTCATAGCGACCGATCCTCATAATATAAGTAGGCTTTAGAAGGCATATATATGCCTACAACATCATAACATCTATAAAATATAGGCATATTACGACACTATTATCAAGGTTATCGTCTATATAACAATCTGCTTATACTATAGCTAAGATATATATTCAGTGTCAAACTTACGAAAACATTTAAAGTATAAAGCTAAAAAGAGAAACCTAATAATACTCCCTAGGGAGCCGGGACGAAAGGGAAGGACGATCATTCTAAGATGTTCGCCGACAGGAAATATAATAGACAGCCCCAACATAATATACATACGTTAATGTTAGGATATCGACAATTATGAATCTTATAATATAACGTTTATAAATCAAGAGAGGTTATAATAGCCAGTTTGTTTTAAGATAACAATATTCTAAAACAGGATATTCTCGCCATTTAGGAATTATGGCAAAATCCCTTTATCGTCATATCCTATCACCTTTTGAAGAAATACTTTCAACTAATGTTCGTCAACGAAGCTAAGACGTAGGTCTGCTTATATATAAACAATTGGATCGACCCTACGACTTAGAATATATTCTACCCTTCGAAGGATATTATTGTCTTAAAACTATCTAATCCTTACAACAATAAACATATCTACATCCTTAATATATATAATCAAAAATCTATAGACATACTCTCAACACTGTCTACAGTACTAAGCACCCTAGATCCAGACGATGGAATTATAGTGCTTGACGACTTTAATATATACCACCCTTTATGGTCAACAGCTTGGCGTCATATAGGTAGTAACCTAGACGCTCAGCATCTGCTAGGGATCATTAAGGAATTTTAGCTTCACTTGCTTACAACTCTAAAGACTCTAACATATCGCTAAAAAGATAGAGAATCTACTATTAACTTAACATTTGCCTCTGAGAGGGTAGCATTTTAAGTGGTCTACTATAGGATTGAGAGTAGCCTAGACCACAACTTTGATCACCTTTCAATTGTCTTAACCCTTGATTAAGACTATCTACCTACGAAACTAGCGTGAAAACGATTGTAGACCAAGACCAATGGAGAAGTACTCCAGCAGGTAGTTTAACAACGCCTATAACAATATAAAGATGCTGAACTCAACGATCAGAACAATATTGACAAGTTTGTCTCCTTAATTATTGGCACACTCAACGCAAGCATCAAGGCGTCTACACCATAGTCTAACCCTAGCCCCCATTCTACGCTAGGATTCGGCCTAGAATGTAAGGATATCTATACAGAAGTCTAGCGACTATACTATAAGTGGCAATATATAAGGCAAGACGAAGACTATAAAGCCTATCATAAGGTATATAATAAGAAGGGTTGATAGATCTAGAAACTCCTTTAGCAGACTTACCGACAGAAGGTGGAAAAAGTATTTCTCTTTCCTTTAAGCCTCTAGCATCTAGTAAAATAGGCTAAGAATAGATATAAAGTATCGGCCGTATATATGCCGCCGCTAGCGAGACCGAATAGATAGCTTGTCTATAAACTGAAGGAGAAAGCTAAGATACTATGTCTATCCTTTTTCCTACCTTTCTATCAAACAAACTTATCTAACCTTCAAGGATACTAATACCCTAAGCCTATCAAATACTCTAACATCACCACCTTTAAGATTAAGAAAGCAATTTGACAAACGTTCTTAAACAAAGCCCCAGGAACAGACGGTATAACCAATAGTATACTATAATAGACAATCGATATTCTTCTGCTGAGTCTATACAAGCTATTTAATATATATCTTAACTAGGGCTTTTGTCTAAAATACTTTAAAGAATCAACTATAATAATCCTCCGAAAATAAAGAAAGGATGACTATATATAGTCTAAGGCATATAGACTAATCGCTCTCCTTAATATGCTAGGGAAGGTGCTGGAGGCTATTATAACGGCTTGATTATCATATTTAGCCGATATTCATAGGCTCCTCCTAAGCCGACATATAGACGGCCGAAAGCTTATATCAATATAATACGCTATTTATTTACTTTTTCAAAAGATATATCAAGTATAAGCTGAAGGTAAGGTTACCTCTCTCCTACTTCTGGATGTATCGAAAGCATATGATAATGTCTTATATAAACGACTGATTTATAACCTACGAAAACGCTGAGTTAACGCCAAGATTGTTGACTGGATACAGTCCTTCCTTAGTAATCGGTCCACCAGCATTAAGCTATAAGAGTATATAGTACCCCCGACGCCTATCAATACGAATATCCCGCAAGGATCGTATAAATCGTCTATTCTCTATCTATTCTATAATGCGGACTTGATTGAGATATGCAAGACTGAGAACACAGAGGCAGTCGGATACATTGACGATGTCGCTATCCTGGCGGTAGGGCCATCTGCAGCGCACAACTGCAAGACCCTCAATCTCATGGCCTCGAGGGCTATGCGGGGAAGCGAATGGTGACCTCCCTCATATGGACTAGTCCATTGCTGAGCGGCGCGTGGCTATACTCAACTGCGGTCGCCGATCTCAGTTGGCAGAAGATAATATCCCTCAAAGACCTAGGCTTAAGCGTCCGGCATCTCACATGAAGCAGAGCCAGACTGTACAGACTCCCCGTCAATCTAACCATTCTACAAAAGGGCCAGATGCCTCAGTCAGTCATTGTCAATAGTCGAAAGTGTGGCGCATAAATAGCTTTGCATGGCGAATCCGTACTTCCATATTGCGAAAAGCGTGCCTAGGATGTCAAGTTGGCACAAACAGCATAGTGCAGCTTGCTGCAATCCTGACTGGCTGGGTTATCGAACCAGCGACAGATTGCTGAGCTTGAGGTCATCTAGGCTGGTCAAGGGCCTTGTGTCTCGTGGGAGCCATTCTTTCCAAAATCGAAGCTCTTTCTTGTCAACAACTTTGAGGCTCACGATGTTGACGCCAGAGTACGCGAATGTTTTGGCCTGGTTTTACCCTATTGGAAACGCGCCTACAGGTGTGTTTGACTCAAGGCCTTGCCCCAGACCGACGGGCCGACATCCTGCTGCTCGGATGCGGGGATCTTCGCAACGTCCTGTTCCCCGCCCATGCCGACGGTGATCTGCACGCTCTGATACTACATCTCCACACTGACTTGGAAACCAGTACGACCTCTGGATATCACTTGCTGTGACTGTGAAAGGGTTTTCCTAGGTGCGTGCCCTGTCTTCCCTTGAATCATTGTCACTAAGCAGTATCGAAGCACGAAATGTTCTGCTCCTATCCATGCTTATCGATAACTCGGACGGAACCGGGCACGATAATCACTGGAAGGTCTATTACCATTTATACCTCGACCAGCTTCTCCTCGACAAGTTACAATCTCGGGCGAAGAAGTTGGAAGAGCTTTCTTCTTCCCTTGCGGCCTGGAACAAAAGCAAATATGCGAAGTGGGTTAGATTCTACGACTCAAGTTAATTGGCACAGGGTAGCAACCATTGGGAGTTCTATTCTTCTCAAAGAATCGGGGATGCCCTCGCATCGTTCGAGAAAGCCTTCAAGTCTACAATGTGTGGATCGGCTAGACGAAAAGATGGTTGGGGAGCCATCCTCACCGGCCTCCGATCAGCTGCACCTACTTGTGTCGACGCGTTGACAGACCTGGGCGACCTTCATAGACCATTCTGGGAACGTGGAGCACCCAGCGCGGATCGGGACTCGAGGCAAGACATCCGAGTGAATCCTCTTTCCGCCTCTCCGGACATGACTGTGGTTCTGCACTACGGGACGGACCCTCTAGTCGGATTCCATCTATCTGCAGCATACGCTCCTCTACAGTCTGAGATACCATCGTCATGGCCTTGGCCAACCTCCGCAGACAGGCCAAACTCGGGTGGCCCATCGGGGTCGCTATTCGGGTAGCTATCAGCTATGCTACCCATTTGAACAGCAATCGCAATCGCAACACTCCTGCAGGATCGACAAGGCAAGGCGCGTCTTCGTAACGGTCGGCGTCGTATTGCCTAATGACGGCGAGGACCAAACCGACGAGAGTACGGACGAGGATGAGAAGGAAGATGACGATAAGGACGGGGGCGAAGGTGAGGAGCCCGAAGAGATCGATAGGGATTTCCGAGGCTCGGCAGAAACCAGGGCGACGGCAACCGAGATCAATTGCGAACACTAGAGGAACAATTCGAGCGACTGGACATTAGCGATGCGAACCATAGGAGCCACCCCTGGGCAACGTAATTTTGCAAGAGCTCATAAAGGATGCGCATTATCGACAGGGCCTCTTTATTCCGGACTGTACCCTCAACAACTTGTGTGGAGTCGCATCCCTGCTAAAGACCTACAAGGATCATCCGTTCGTCAGCTGTAGAGACGAGAATGGTGTTAATTGCATCGCCCTGGCTGCAGTCGAAAGTTCCTCCACAACAAAAGGCGGTGACCTCAACAATTTCGACAGTCGTGGACGGACGCCACTGATAGAGGACTCGCCGCAGGAGCAAGGGAAGTGCTCTTGTGACTCCTTGAAAGTTGCTGTCTCCTAGCTGATGCTTAGATCCGCCTCTCCCTAACGCGTCTGACTATGTGCAGACAGGGCTGTCCAACCATCCACCGAGGCCAAGCTTCACCAAACGGCCTAGCTCGGTGGATCCATCCGCCAGGATGCCCTTCTCCTCCGCATCCCGAAGCAATCTGTCGATGTAATCTCCCGCTGCTGATAGATGAAGTATGTGAGCGATAGCGCGATGCACTGCGAGGAGTCGAGCTGATGGAGGATCGATCGTGCGGGTGTCTGTGAGGTAGAGCGTGCGAGTCACAGGCAAAGCCGGGTCTCGGAAGATGTATTTGGGGAGGAACGAGTCTATTTTATACATATGTGAATGCTGGCCTGGGAGAGGCTCGAAGAAGATCTGAAAGTTGCCAAAGAAGTTATAGAGACCATGTGTGAGAGTCATGGCATTTCGTGGCCTGTCGATCTCGACACCCTCGACTAAATGTGCGACGCCAGTGTCGAACATGTTTAGGATCGCAAGAGCAGCCTCCCGAGAAGGATCCTGAGCAGCGTTAGTGGCGAAAGGCTCGGCAGGATGGGGAGTCGTACCAGATGGGAGCTGGCATTCGTTTTGGTTAGGGAATGCGGGATGATATGAGCAACCTCTAGAACATCAAACGATTGTGGATCTTCGAGTAGAGACATCCCATCGTCGTCTCGAGCATCGTCGCCATCTTTTTGAAAGCGCGCCGCGGCTTCGACCTGATCGAATTTCCGTGATACTATGCAACGATGACGGTCGCGGATGAGGCAGGCTCCCCGGAGAGCAGACACCCGGTCCGGCGTCCCGGCGAACTCCTGCATCCCCCCTTGTACTTTTTGAATTGCGGAGTGATATGCGGGAGAGGGCTGAGGGGTTTTTCTGGTTGATGCCTTCACTGGGAGACGTTAGCAACGATGAATTCTGGCGGTAGCAGCTGCAGTCCTTACGGGGCAAAAAAAAATTATCCAGCAGGTAGTCTGCAAAGCCGGAGGCTTTTGGCAAAAGCCTTCCAAACTCGACCTCTTCCTGGCCAACTATGGGGAGTCCCAGGGCCTTGAAGAAGGCACGGAGGAGATTGTCTTTGGCCTCTTCAGAAAGGGCATATTCATAGGTAAATCGAAGTAGTCGGGGGCGGCTGTACTGGCTTTTGCTGCTATCGTCTGCTGCCTCTAGATGGTCCAAGATGCGATAGAACTTACGTTTGCCATCGGTCCGTTCATTAGTTTCCAATGTTAATCCGATGGAGAAGTCAAGAATACTCTCAAGAGATGATTGATGCCGGTGAAAGGGTGAGGGGGAAGGCATTATGTTGGGTATAGAGACGAGAAATGGATCCGCAGGGATGGGGGTGTTTTGATTTTCAACTGACGGGCGGTGAACGCGGCCAGGAGCATGGAGGGGTATGCCGGTTAGGGCAGCGGAGTGTCCAATAAGGGGTAATTTCGCTGATTGACGCCACTACGCGGTCGCGACCGCCGAACAGTGCATGCTACTACAAACTGAGATTATCGCAGCTCTTCTGATAGGTCAGAAGCCCTGTCATCCCGCTGGGTAAGGAAAGACAATAGTAGACCTCTCTGGCATTTGTCGCGAATAAAGCGTCGAAAACGCGCCGAATTGGCAAGAGCATGTCTGGATTGCATTGAGAAGAGCGAGGTCTGGGAATAACTACCCCTCAGCGGCTCCTTGCCACTAAATAAGGAGTCGTAACTGCGTGAGGTACCGGTAGACAAACCCAACTGCCACATCAACATACTTCGCTAGTACCCGACACCGCCACAGGTGGCTTACCACCTCTTGCGATGGGTCGGCCTTCCACGTGACAAACGGGTCGGGGTAATGTTCTCGGGCTCTGATGGCTCGGTAGACTGCTACCTGTCCCGGAAACTGCCGGTGATACCTCCGTTACGCAGTCAGCTGCCTTTCTTCACAGCTCGATCAAGGAGAGACCCACTTTTCGGTTCTGTCTGGTCTTAAGATCACGTGCCATATCACTAGGATTCCACACTGCAGCTTAATAAGGTGAAATAGACCAATAAAAGAGCGGAAAGTGGGCTAATAATGCAACAACAATCTGATCGGCCCGTCTGACATCAACTTCCCCGTTCCAATATTTAAACTAAGCTAGATACACGACTAGGTAATAAATGAGAGACGTCGTTGATGCACGAGACTACATTCTCTTCTCCACCAGCTTATCATACCCTCAAGGACAGATAATGAACAGCAAATGACATCAGGAAGATAGCACCCCATCCCATCGGGAAGCATGACTAGGCCTTTAAGATAGGGGTTCCATCATCTTAATCAGTCTCAGTGTCACGGGGAATGATATCTGTTCCTACAGTTCCGAGATCATAGTCCTTTGATCGAGCTAGAAAGTGATCTTTCTCGCACTCCATAGCTTGATCCGCGTGCAGGCCGCCGTCAACATTTGCCTCCCCAGATTCAGATGGAGGCGGCGTTGCTATCACAGCCCACGTAACAGGAAGCCTTTCAACTTTGTTGTCGATGGTTGCAAGGGTTGACCACGGTAGTCTGAATCCACAGCTCAATGTCCCCAACCTTCATCTCTGTTTGATATATAAGCTACTATAGCAGCAAGCACTTCGTATCGTTCGTGATCGTGGTCGTGACATTGATGAGGGTGAGCGTGTTTCTGCAGATTGTGGAAAGTTCCTAGTCTCCGCACTTGTGGCTTAGCGTGTCCTCGTCCATAGCAACCCCAAGTGTTCTGAGCGTACAGCTATGGAGGCAGCCTAAAGCAGCCGTTGATTGGCGCAGGGCTTCTGCCGCCGAATTAGCGGGACAGGATGCGAGTAGAGCGAGGCAGATGGCTCTGAAGAAATGCGATCCCCACCACCCCTAACAGAGGGCTAGGCGTTGGGGAGCCTCGGTTTGATCATTCAATGATTGTTCAACACCGGTGGGTGGCACCACCTTGTTATCAACAATTCCTCAGAAAAATAGAGAAGGCGGGTGTCAAGGTTTTGCGGTCAGTTAGGCAGGATCTGTACGCTGCTAATAGGAATTCGCAAGACGAGGTTTGAGAACTCCGGCAATCAAGGTTTAAGACTTGACAAGTACGGCACTTTATACGGCTTATCTCGTGTCGCTAGATCCTCGAGCCAGGTAGTATTTCCGGGGCTGACACATGTGCGGGGCAGGCTGTTAGGCGGACTGCTAGGCACCAGCTGTTATTATCTAGTGGTCCTACTGCCCACCAACTACCAGTTTCTAACCTCGTCTTCATGTTTCCCTCAAGTCGTACACTTTGCCAGACTATGTTTTAGACGGTTCTGCCGTCGATACAAATGTTGTCTTACCCTCACCCGAACTTCTACCTAACATAAATCAAGCTGAAGCATCTATGGTAGACACCGACCCCTCTTTCGGCGATATAGAAGACAATATTGAACATAGCTCAACATCCACTATGGTCCTAATGGAAGGGCTGCCTCATCTGCTGCTCCCCGTATTATTTACCGCCCGACCGGGGGAAATTTCACGGCTGCACTTTCGGGACTTAAAGGTTTTCAAGGCGTAAAACCTAGATGGAGGATCAAGCGAACTTGTCATTTCTCTGCGTCTTAAAAAAAGGTAGATGATGTCTCTGATGACCATCTGACTTGGGAATCGGACAAACTAACGTATAGTAGAGTGACATTTATCCCCCCTCAGGCATTCCAAAAACACACCCTAGATCATTTATTCGAGCAGCATGCCTTTCAAGACCCTAATCTCGTCTCAGCTACTCAGCTCGACAATATAGATATACCATCAGGGGTGTCGGTATTAGACTTACCACTATAGCAAGCCCTCGACGACAAATATATATTTCCTTAGGTAAGGAATGCGACAGCTTGATCTCGCGATCTCATCACTAGAGCGGTCTCAGAGATGCTTAAAGGATAGAGTGCCTCGTCAGGAATCCAAGCATGTCCACAGGCGCTGTGGCATTCCACATCGGTCTTGACCCAGGCAAATCATAAGATTGAGGGTCAGGAAATGACATGAATAGCAAAGATAAGTACGGTTACCAGCTAACGATGCATTGCATCGTTGGTCTGGGATCTGATCGGGTCACCAGAGGCAGATGTTGATTGAGCGAAGCTGCGAAAACAGGCGAGAAGAGCGGATATGATGACAGGCTTGGAGCATGCGCGTCAACGGCAGCTGCAGAGACACACTCGGCACCTCTTTGGATCGTCCCAGTTACTGTACGAGATGTGGGCTGCAATAATCACTCTCTGGTCAAGGAGGCCTCCTCGTTCCGTTATCAACGGGATGCTCGGCCCCTTGGCTAAATCTCGAGGAGACTGAAGTGCAGGAGTGGGCATCAACTGGCTACGATGACGCTTTGTGTTCTCCCCTCCTAGGTACATTAGAGGATTTCCAGATTGAGTGTGTATACTCTGGGGTGTACGGACCTTGTTGATCCAATCTCTCATTTCTGCAGTATAAAACAAAGGTTTTAGATCAACGAGTCAGGCCGGCCGGCCACGGAAAGACAACATCCAGAAGCGGGCAACTATCGAAAAAGTACAGACCCAAGATCCAACGCCCGATGTATAATTGGGGAATACCTCCTTTGATGTCGCCCCTATGCTGCACCTCCAAAGATACATGGTGATCCACATCATTGACAACATGTTCACAAACCGCAGTAAAGACGAGAGCGGGTTGGCCTCGTTGAGCATCGTCCCAGATGAAAATCGCCGTGTACGGCGATGCCTGTCCGCGACGGTCCCATATAGAGCCCAGCCTCAATGTGCTTCCACGGTCAATTCTCCCAATGAGCTCTGAAGCCATCATTCTCATATAATCCATAGTGAACGATCCACCGTCGGTGTCACCCCGAGAGTCGTGATATAGACATGTCCGAATCCTGTCCGCTAGATGATAGTGATTTAGAGATCTCAATGTCTTCTCGAGCTGAGTAAGGCGTTTGCGCTCATGTCTTGACAGCCCGCCGTTTGGGTTGTCAGCCCAATATCGCTGATAGTCCAATTCTTGCGGGTGAATGAATCCGCCAAGCCTCCACAGATGCCCCTTAGTCAGTACGCCATCGACTGTGAGAGATGGATCAACAAATCGACATCCCTTGTTGAAGGACAGGCTGGGCTCCCTCATTGGGGAACTAAAGCCATTGAAGGACTGGTCGTTAAGGTACTCAGCTACGGTCATCTGCAGTGGCGAGTCGTGGTCTCGTCCATTCCAGAGGATCTCCCCGTTGAGAAGGCACATAGCAAGTATCGAGAGACTGAGGCTCTGGCTCGTCCTCAACTCCTCGACATCCAGACGTATGGGGTACTGGCAACAGTTGGCGATGATGGCAAGGCGATCCCACGGCTCTGTTACTTCCCTGTCTTTGATGTCCGATATGATAGTGGGGGACATGTATTCATGCCTTTCTAGGAGAACCGTATACCTCCCTGCAGTGGCGAGCACCTGTCTTATTGCGTCGTCTTCTGCCTGCGTCAGGTACTGAACTCGCTCCAAGGCCAGACATAGCCTCGTAGCTTCGCGAGAAAATGTAACATAGGGGACACATAGTTCCCCAAAAATATCGTTGAAAAGCCAAATCCCGTAAGAGCGCTTCTGCTATTCTAGAAATGTCTCATGAAGGATCAACAGAACCATTGCGTTTCCTGCGCGATAGCTCTCTTGGAATGTCCACGCTCGCGTCCACCATCGATCGCTCGTGATGTCCTTCAGCAACATGAGCGCTTGTCGAGCCTCCCTGCGGGCGAACTTCCCAGAGAATCGGAGCTCCGGTATCTGCCGGTCATGGGAGACAAGCTCTCCACAGAGAAGTTTGGCCAGGAGGCTTAATTCGCGACGAGAATCAACAGGCCGTCCTAATAGGGCTACCGGGTGATTGCTACGGTTGTAGACAAGGTCCATGGCATGCAGGCTATCTCGCTTCTGATTGCACCCTTGGTGGCCGCATCCGGCCTGGCTATATGTCTTCTGCCTGATGCTGTGTCTATCAATCCATAAGAGATCTAGCTATGACCTCCTCATGTATTTGAGAATGCGGCCAAACACGCAATCTCGGACGGGGGATGGATAGTATGTGTCTCCGCACCGTGTTTGCACTCTGTAGTGACCACTTCTGGAGTTCTCGTACTCAGACGGGCGCCAAGTGTATGATAGTGCAACGTAATCCTGGTGCTCAAATGCATTAATATAATGCCGAGATAATACGGTGGGCTGATCGGGTTCTGGACTGAGACACTCTAGGTTTTTGATGCAATCCAAGATCTTTGGTTCCGCCACTATGCTGTCTTGGATGTCAAGTATCTGTTTGACAATCGACGTTCCACGACGTTCGACAATCTCGAGTAGAGACTCTCTGATATCATCATCACTCTGCGCCATGCTTGGTAGAGATAAGCTTTGCTTGCCCCAGATCTTTTAATATGTGAAGCTAGGCCGCAGAGACATCTGACAATTTCTGAGAGCCCCTCCAGCCGCGCCTGACATGCATCCTCCCCAGACCAATCGCGGGCGATGTCGTGTGATATGACACATTGGAAGTCCACAGCCAGGTATTACATCGTGATATGGATGGATCCTATTGTACCATAGTACCGGTATACTTTACCTATCGTCCTCGGAGAGCCGGATCAGCATTCTCTCAAAGATTTCAATTCATTCGGCGCTATCGCCATATTTCTTTCGCGCCTAACCGAACCTTGGGACCGCCTCCTAGATGCTGTGCGCAGTCGCCGCTATCCGTTCTTGATGAGCGAGCTAACCGCGGTCTTGAACTGATTATCCCCCATACTCCAAACTTTGCTATTTAGAAATTCCGTCGGCCGTCTACAACTTCCAGAAGGCATTCCTCATGACAGATTAGAGAATCTTTTCACATGGGACCAGGAAGGACACGCATCCGATGAGGCCAGCTGTAGTCAGACTAGAACCGATCGCGAAAGAAACGTTCTTGTGTTAGATGCTGGACAGCGTGACCGGGAGTTAATCAATACCTATCGGCAGACATTATTTCAGCTGGAACGACAACCTGGAAAGGTGCCGTTCAGCCCACGATCAGAAGAGAACCCAGACAGCGGAGAACTGGCCGGAGCGGCTCTCAAGACACCTGCCCAAGTTTGGAGGACCGACAGTGGTGCTGTTCACCAACCGGGCAGTCGCGCTGCCATTAATGCTGACGATGCTGCTAGCGGTTTGACACTGCCATTGTACAAATGCTAGACAGCATCAATCAAATGACGGCAGTGTCAGAATTAAATGGCAGCGTCAGCATTAAATGCTACGTCAGAAATAAATGGCAACGTCAAATGCTGGTAGCCAATCCTGGTTCTATGTACCCGTCAGCAACAGTTCTCTGAGGGTCCTGAAGCTCTGGTGTTTGTGTTCTATGCCCCTAAAAAAGTTATTTGCTTACGATACCTACAATGCGATAAGCCACTAAGTCGGCAACAGAACATAACTTTAACATATACTAACAAATACTCTCATCAGACAGCGTTCAAATAGCTAACCTCTATCATGTCCTCCTCGGAGCCGTCATAGTCCCCCACTATCGCTTTAAAGTACTGGACCACACTTTGTTCTGCTTCTGGCGGCGTTATGGCAGTACCATATTAACGGTATTCCTGGTGTGGAATGTACTGCATAGGAATGGTTCACTTATGATATATGTAAAAAAGAAAGTCCGATTACTTAATCTTCTATCTCAGTCATTTTACTATTCAGACACTATACTATACATGTATGTACTGTACAGTACTATACTGGTAGCTACAAATGAAAGACGGTCTTCTAGGCAGGTCGTCGTTGTTTCGACGAGAGGGGACCAAAACAGGTACAGGTATAGCCTTAGGAGCACATAAAGAAAAAAAAGTCAATTAAGATACATATCATGCATTACCACTTGAGTATTGTGGCTCTGACATGGCGGTTATTGGGCGAACAAAAGCACCAGATTTGTGGCACAGTGTAACTGACTCCAATACAGTACATACCGTACAGTACTGTATCCGTTGGGTCGTCTTGGGGGACCTCGAGCTAACCAGAACCCTCAGCACCACCACTCTTGAAGCAGCTGATTTCGGCATCTTTGTTGAGAAAGAAACGTCCAGAACTCCACAAGGGTTTCCTTCTCTTGTCTATTATTACAAGGCAGGACAGGTAGAGGAGACAGAAACATGGGAACGACGGACTTATGAGGCAGGCAACGCATTCTTTGATAAAGTCTTATCCCATGCGTACGAACACCGAGGATTTGAATCGGTTCGGAAGGCACGTTACTGCCGCCTACCATCGCCTTGGTCCAGACAAGTATGTCTTCAGCGATTATGGAGCCGCGCTGACTCTGGGTGCATGTTCGGTGGTAGTTGTTGCTGATTGTAGGCTTGCTAGCCTGCTGGACCGCCTACCACCCGATCGTTTGGACGACTTGGTTCCTTTCATTTGTGAGACACATTCGTCCAAGCATACTAAAATTTATTGACAATATTCACACGGACGCCGACAAGACTCGTCCCGCGGGACCGATCGAAGAGATACGGATTGGTGCCGCAACATACCAAGCTCGACTTTGACGAAATCCTATCCTCCCTTGTGTAGAACTCGGGCATTTCGGTATCGCAGCCCGTCTATTCTACGGGTCCGTCTTGAGCAAGAAAAATAACAGCCTAGGAGTTGCCATTATCTCTTCTGTCAGATATAGATAAGTGCCGAATTCTGCTTTCTTGCCTACAATTTTGGCGTCTGTCGGCACTTCAAGTGGCATGAGGCATGTCGGGTCGGCTATAGGGATCTTATGTAGCTCAATGATATAGATCAAAGTTAGTTTTAGAGGACTGCCGAACTATTATATGTTTAATAGGGTTTTGTACTTGAATCGAAGATGCCACGTATCTTTTCCCAAGTTTGAACTTGATAACAAATCCCGCATATATAGCTAATAGCCTGGTTGTGTCGCTACTTTGTACGAACCCTTGCGGATAGGTAGCTCTTTGATGGCAGGAATCGCATCAAGGAGCTCCTTCCGCTCCTTTTCTTTGAGTATGTACAGATTCAGGTGCTGTCTCCTATACCATATCGACTTCTCCCTATCACCTTTTTGTCTGTACTTGTTCTATCCTGACATGCTGAAGACGGTGTGTTCGTTGTCGCCCTCTTGCCTCGTTGATATTCCAAGCCCATCGTTATTGTGCTAATGATTTGATCCCACAATCGATACAATATCGCTACTTGAATTGAGAGCTGGTACAGCTAGTGAAGGTGGTCGAAGCATTATTTGCAGAGGTGATACTGTAGTGCAGTTACTTGTAGAATAGCCTGTGTATTGCTTGTAGGATCTGGTGTAGGTGTTTTTGCTTGGGCAGCTGTGGGAAGTTTAGCTGCATCGGGATCTGTGGTGCAATACTCTGAATATTTGCTTGTGCACTTGCCTCGCACATTCCTCAAGTTGCGGCATGGTGGCACGACGCTTGCAGTTTGTGTCTATTGGTCGTAGGGCGTTTACAGGCCCACTTGAGCCAGCTTTTCAAGGGGCGAGATCCTAGGCGCACCAGTATCGACATGCTACAATACACAGCCACATGCGATTTGCTGCCCGTTCCCCTGTTCCTGCAACATGCCCCATCCAAATCTGATGTTATGCTACTGTACTGGTACGGTAGGAGGCTGCGTCTTTCATAGCCTGCGTGCGCATTAGGTACGCCAGTTCTGGATTGTGGTAAAATAGGGATGACATTGCAGTAAGCAGTGGGGTCTCGGGAGAAGGCAGACTACGCTTGGTGAACAAGCCATCCAGCAAGACTGTCATCAAAGTGTCAGCATACAAATGGCAGGATGTCAGTGGATGACGCATCGTTGAGAGCCACCTACGCCGTCCCCTAGGGACTTAGAAACCCATTTCTTGTCGTCTTTCGCTTCTTCCATTCAGACACATTCATAAGTTGGTTGTGGCCGCCTGCTGTGGTGCAGAACACCTGCTAGCGGTGGTTGGTCGCTTAGGGGCCTTTAGTGGCTGTGGGAGGACCAAGGGGATGGTCAGGTTCTGAGCCTGTGCGGACTGTAGTGCTACCCTCCCTGTGCTAGGATCCTTGCCAAACTCTTCAGCACCTGTAGACTCAAGCTGCAAAGCTTCACCAAGCTTTCAATTTAGTGATGCTATAAGGTAACTGGGCAATCCCGATGCTGTACAAGATCTAGTATTTCTACTAGTGGTACCGGTACATTGATATGATGGCGGCAAGTAGGAAGCTGTGGGTAGTAGCAGTGCAATGCCCTAAGCCCATAAGAGTCTTCATTAATGAGCGACCAGGATTTACAATACATGAACATCATGACGTTGTCACGTCTTCATCAATCTGCCTACGGCTCTCACTTTTCCCTTGCCTCCTAGAGTTCTTTGAAGCCGCCATTCTTGAGAAGCTGGATGGTGATCTTCTTATAGGCGGAGGATAGCTTTCACCCTTTGAAACATCAGTATAGTGTCTTCAGAAGGGCTACAGACCTTACAATCTCGCGAGCTGTAGGCCTAAAGTCAGGAGAAATAGTATACTCAAAAAATCTCCTATACTTAGCACAGAAATAGAAGTCGACATCATATGTCTTCTTAATCCTATCGAGTCTTTTCATCACGCGGACCAGTGTTTTTTGAACGTTCTCTCTGGTTCTGTCGCGTTTCTCCTTCCCGACCGTTTCCTCCTTAGCCATGATTTCCAGAGGACAAGGAGATGGCAGGGCGCCCTGGAGACGGGGCACCGACGGGCTTAAATATTCCTGCCATGGCCTCAAAGCGGACCGTTCTTCCAGAATCTTCTTCGGAGGGTCTAATTTGTCCCCCTTCGTCTCCTTTTCGTAGTGTGGTTGCAAGCTGGAAGGGACCTCGAAAAGACCACATGCCTGCTCATCTTCATTACAACCTCGCCTATCTATGTGGGAATCTTTGCTTCTCTGTGCAAGTCGTTTAATTCCGGTATATACCGAGACCGCTACCGTATCGTATTCTTGTGCCTCGAGATCATCGCCCCCAAAGTGACCTGGCACGGTCTCGCAGTCATCCGAAGCAGCCATTATTAGTGCTGAATGACTTCGAAGCTGGGATGCGGACAGTCAGCTACCAAACTCATCTTCTCTTTTTCCCCGAAAGCATTCTGCCATTACAGGTACAGTACAGTTACCGTACTCTTCATACGATTTCTCGCGTACCGTCAGCACAGCTTGAGAAACGGAGGCCACGACAATACTGACGGGCTCGAGGCTGGTACGCAAGATTCTTTCTACGACCGCGATCGATCCGAGCCGAATACCGCAAAATACAATCGCGTGTTCTCTGTAGACAGATGAATACGGTACGCGTTGGAGGTTCTTACAACGATTCGACGCAATTTAAGGCCCGAATGGATCGCGGAGGCATCGCCGTTCCGTCGAATTGACAGCTACCCATTGTGCAGCGTCACAAGCGAAGACGGTTAATTCCAATTGTCGATCGAGAAAGCTAGACTAAGTTCAGGACGCTGGCATAACGAGTAACGGTCAAGGAGTTCTCGCTACTGGATTATTTGGGACAAGGCTTGGGTTAATTCGCCTCTGTTCCCGATTTAAAACAGCTCAAAGGAACCCCGGCGATTTCAGAAGTCAATCACATCCAAGTTGACCTTCCCTCAGTCTTCTCAGGATGAGCTGCAGCAAGACAGAACCCCCGTACGTCGGGCGTGTCAACACAAGGAGAAACGGTCTTTAAAGGCCGCCTGATGTTAGTGACTCACTTTTCCAGTAGGTACCAGCTCTCTATTGCTGTCTTCTGAACTCATTGCTGAAAACACGGCGAGTGCCGCTCCGCTGTAGCCTTTCTGATTTCATGTACGGTACCTACAGCCAAAGCCCAGAAGATATAGATCTCGCGCTCTTCCCTACCCAATGACCACACACCATTCTGCCGAGGTACTTTGGCGGTGAGCAAGGACTTAGCTTAATGACTACTGTGTACTGAGCTACCTGGGAGCAGGACTCGAACGTTGTGGGCCCAGCTGCAATATAACATCTATCATCTCAGAAGCTACAGTATTTGGTGAAAGATCACAATGTGAATTCTGAACACTTTGACGATGTGGGAGACATGGAAAGCTCACGTCGATCGGACTGCTCCATTCCTCAGGTCATATACTTCTAGGGCTCCCTCAGGCAGCATAAATGCGCCTCTGTTTTCTCCCTTGATTGATACAGCTATAGTTTGCTGGGTTCATGGCGTGTACTGTACTTGAGCTAGTATATATTCAACGTAATTGTACATCTTAAATCATGTAGCCGTTCCAGTCTCTCATTCAAGTGACTCCGGATTCTATGTATTCCAGGAGCCGGAGGGTCTGTCACGGTAGTTACAGTAAAGGAAACATACCCTGAATTCTACCGGTAATGCTTTTCCATCATTTCATTATAAAGAACAACTCTAATGAGACTTGACGGTCAAATACAGCCACTCTAGTAGGTAGGGATATATCTTATAGTTATGTTATATGAGTACAAAATAATGATACTGCTAACCCCTTGCAGGACCATGCAGTATATAGTTCCATTATTATAAGAGACCTCAAGTACCGGTAATTCCTAGCATCTCTAAACCATTGCCTCGGTGGTTAACGTGTGATTAATCACTGCGAGCGAATATTATCGTGAACCTAGTAGATATAGAAATCATCTAGGTGCGAAGCTCAGCGGCAATGTACAAGTTCTGTGCACAACAGGATTTCCTCTCTTTATAACACATTAGCTTGGTGGGGTGAGGTATCCACATAGTAGGATTTTGCGCATTTTGTACTGTGTACTTTACTGCCTACCCGCTATGATTTTCGGGATAACACTGTTGTGGGGAGGCTTCTACTGTAAGCTGGCGTTGAAACGTGGCAAACTCCAGATCATACGGTAGTGATCAGAAATTCGGAGCATCATCAGTGATTGACGTGTGAGGTAGTGATTCACCGACAACGATATAGCCATGACGATTGTCCCCTGCTCCACGAGAAACGTCTACGACGCTTCGTTCGAAAAGCCTCCGATATGACATATTTGACGCCCTTCCTAAGACTATCGTTGTATACCTACCACTGTGCTCTATACCTATCCCCATGAACTACTACGTATGCTACTTAAACCCTGCTACATAGACCAGGAGGCAGACTCAGCCAGGACTCCGAGCGGCAGCGGCAGCGACTGGGATGACGCTGTCGCCAGCTTCTCTTAAGTCCCAGGCTGTGCCGTTAGCCTCCACCACAAAGACATGTGTGGCCATTATCCTTCTTAGTCAAAGAATGTTCGTCTTGAACTTTCATGGGTGATTGTCTTGAGGTACAGTACAAATACAGTACATCAGAGGAGAGTACCGGTGAATCATTACCTACATTGCTTCAGAATCAAGTGATTGCGTTTTAGGATGATGGAAGATTCTAGAACAAAATTTTACACTACTGAGTTGGGGGACCAAGGCCCACCCTTATTACAAGTCAGGTGATTTATTTCGCTACTTACAGTACCTTACCGGTACCTATAGTGCTTTTTCTCTTTAGTTATTTTCACTTGGATCTCATGCTGGCCCATCAATTGACAAGTTGACTACATTCTACTACCTTTGAAGGCACCATTTTTGTGTGTGTTTTGTGTTTTTTGAGAAGGTGTTGGTTAGCAGGCACAGCCTGCTATCCTGATTCACTACATATTTACCTAGATCCTCACACCCGTTCTATGTTACGCTATGATAGAAATAATAGTATATAGAGTTATAAGGAAAGAGAAGAGCCCTGAAACTCAAGCAGTTTGACTATACCCTCGTGGCCGTTCTGGGCGGCATACGATAACGGTGTCCGGCCATTATCATCCTTCGCATCGACCTTGACCTTGAGTGTAGCCAGCAGCAGGTTGACTATACCCTCGTGGCCGTTCTCAGCAGCATATGATAGCGGCGTCCGCCCCCAATACCCACCCTTTGCATCGACATCGACCTTGCCTGTATCTAGCAGTAACTTGGCTATAGCCTTATAGCCGTTCTCAGCGGAATATGATAGTGGCGTCCGACCCCCATGCTCTTGCCATGTATTAACATCGACCTTGCCTGTATCTAGCAGTACCTTGGCTACAGCCTTGTGGCCCTTCTTGGCGGCATATAATAGTGGTGTCCGACCTCGATTGTCCTCTATATCAATGTCGACCTTACCTGTATCTAGTAGTAGCTTGGCTGTAGCCTCGTGGCCGTTCTCGGCAGTATATGATAGCGGCGTCCGACCCTCACTGTCCTTTATATCAACATCGACCTTACCCATATCTAACAGCAGCTTGGCTATAGCCTTGTGGCCGTTCTCGGCAGCATATAATAGCGGCGTCCAACCCTCACTGTCCTTCGGATCGATATCAACCTTGCCTGTATCTAACAGCAACTTGGCTATAGCCTTATGGCCGTTCTCGGCAGTATATGATAGTGGTGTCCGACCCGTACTGTCCTTTATATCGACATTAACCTCATCTATATCTAGTAGTAGCTTGGTTGTAGCCTTGTGGCCCTTCTTGGCGGCATATAATAGTGGCGTCCGACCCCAATTGTCCTTTGTATCAATATCAACCTTGCCTGTATCCAGCAGTAGCTTGGCTATAGCCTCATGGCTGTTCTCGGCAGCATATGATAGCGGCGTCTGACCCCCGGGCCCATGATTCGCATCGACATCGACCTTGCCTGTATCTAACAGTAGCTTGGCTATAGCCTCATGGCCGTTCTCGGCGGCATATGATAGTGGTGTCCGACCCCAAAGCTCACCCCTTGTATTGACATCGACCTTGCCTGTATCTAGCAGTACCTTGGCTATAGCCTTGTGGCCATTCTCAGCCGTATATGATAGCGGCGTCCGACCTCCACTATCCATTATATCAATATCGACCTTGCCTATATCCAACAGTAGCTTGGCTATAGCCTTATGGCCGTTCTCGGCGGCATATGATAGCGGCGTCCGATCTCGAAGCCCACCCTTCGTGTTGACATCAACCTTGCCTATATCTAACAGTAGCTTGGCTATAGCCTCGTGGCCATTCTCAGCAGCATATGATAGCGGCGTCCGCCTCGAAGGACTATCCTTGATATCAACATCGACCTTGCCTGTATCTAACAGCAGCTTGGCTATAGCCTCGTGGCCGTTCTCAGCAGCATATGATAGCGGCGTCCGACCTCGATTATTCTTTATATCAACATCGACCTTGCCTGTATCTAGTAGTAGCTTGGCTATAGCCTCGTGGCCGTTCTCGGCGGTATATGATAGCGGCGTCCAACCCCCGGCGTCGGTTGAGTTCGGGAAGGCCCCCCATATCATTAACTCCTGTACAGCTTCAACGCTTCCTTCTTGAGCGGCATAGGATAGCGCTGTCCTTGAAGCCTTATCTTTATAGTCTGGTTCGACGCCCAATTCGAGCAACGTAAGCACCACCTCAACCCAGCGACACTGTGCTGCCAAACAAAGGCCGTCTCCTTTTGTCTTATTAGACACTTTTGACTTATTTGGGCCTAAGGTCGGCAGAGTGAGGTTCAGTAAGGTTGCGGTCAAGTCGTGTGAGTCCACAAGAAGAAAGCTTTCGCGTCTAGCATCATCTTCACGTTGGGAGAACCGTGCACTGATGTTGCAATAACGATCTATGATCTCGTTCACGCCGTTGGGATATGGCTGACTTTGAGTCTGTTCAGATTTTAGGTTTGCGAGCGATTGAATGCCCCGACGACCAAACTCTTCGTTATTGTTGCGTAATGCCCATCGGTAAAGCTCGCCCAGTGCAACTGCCGCTCGTTCAATAACCGACCCTTCGGGTTTCGGAGACCGGGTGCAGATTGTCCAGGCCCACTTCAGCACATCTTCTGCTTGTGCCCACTGATTACCTCTCCGAAGCTGATCCGCTCTCTTCCGGGCCGCCGACAGGGCAATCTCGGCAGAAGGCTGCTCTAGTCGAGATATTATCGGAGGCAAGACACATAGCAAGGCATCTTCTCCGGTGCCTAATTGCCCGTCTGTGAACACTTTTGCGAGATCGGCTACCAGGTTATTCTTCAAGCGAAACCCGCGGACATCTTCAAGAATCTCAATACTTCCAACCTTGTCAACGATATCGAGAATACTTGTGATGAATGAGCCGAAGATTTCCTGAGCACATAGCAACACGAGAGAGCTATCGGTAGGAGCAGACCAAATTTCGACTCTTTCAGAGGTAAGGTGTTGACACGACTCAGCCACAGGCCAGCCAAAGAATCGAAGTGCTTCCTCTTTGTCTGTTTTCTTGTTGTATGCCTTCTCCTTGTCTGTTTTCTCGTATTCAACTTTGTCGCCTGTACCTCCTTTTTCCCATAATACACTTGGGTCGACACATGTGTTAACACTTAAAGGTTTGGTGAGTATTCCCTTCTCGAAGTTGGCCTCAGGACCAAGCCACACTTTTAGGTGGGTTTCTGTATGTTGATCGATTGCAACAATGCGACGTGCGGGAATTTCAGTAGCTCGAGATATTCTCAGGTTGCTCTGCTGGTCATAGTCCTCAACAACTAGATCAGACTTCAATGACCACAACCAAAGGCCAAGAATACCCTCTAGCTGTAGTCTATCTTTCAGCTGCCAAGGTCCTTTATTTTCGCGCGCCAGTTGTAGGCACAGCCTTTGCGACTGCTGACGGGAGGGTGACTGCGAACGAGAGGGCGAC
Source organism: Phaeoacremonium minimum UCRPA7 (assembly GCF_000392275.1). Lineage (NCBI taxonomy): Eukaryota > Fungi > Ascomycota > Sordariomycetes > Togniniales > Togniniaceae > Phaeoacremonium > Phaeoacremonium minimum. Next base: position 21,413 of record NW_006921006.1, read on the forward strand.
TCAGACACAGACATCTTTGATAGTATGCAGTTAAAGGCCCAATATATCAAACCGGTGGTCTTCCAGTCATTCTTTATGTGCCTAGGGTCTGAAAATATCGATTTGACTGCAGACTCGATTGCTGTGACAAGTTGCTGGGCCACCTCGCGGACTACAACCATTCTGGTGTCGAAGTTCTCGGTAGAAGTTACATACAGAGTGTCCGGCAATTGTGTAAGCTGTGCAAGGCGAGTCCGGTAGGCTAGTAAATTTCTAGCAGCATTCCCACTGGCATTGAAGCATGGTACATGTAGCGTTTTCTTCATTCTTTCCGATTTCTCAGTGATACCAGAGAATTTCCAGTAGTAGCGGCCTTCGGGATCGGAAGCAGGATCTTCGGAAATATGGGTATTTGAGGCAGGGCTGCTCAAAGTAGAGGGATCCGAAGCAGCGATATTCAAGTCCTGTTCGATATCGTCTTGGCCAAGGCGTAAGGCAAGCCAGTCAAGCTCGTGTCCGGTGACCTCGTCTGGGAATTTGGCAAGGTAATTATCGTCTGGCTTCAGGCGTTTCATACGTAGTGCGGCTCGTGCGGCGCTCATTACCATGACAGCTCCAAGCTGGGCTACGGAGACAGCAGAATGGATGCCTCGCAGTCCCACAAATTGCAGCACGAAGCCGATCACTGTAATAATGATAACCACCCAAATAGCAACTTTGGAATTATTCGACCAATCCTCTGACCGATCCTTCCACGAGGTGATATATTTTTTCAGAGGTTCGCGTTGATCACTGGAGCAGAACGGGTCGAATGTCTGGTCTCCTAGAACTTGTCCTCCAGGCTGTATCCAGTATATAAACGAGGCAGGCGGCTGCTTTTCTCTCTGAAATACTCGTTCTTTGGTACTATGTCCTACAAGAAACGCGCATGAGAAGATCCCGGTACACACAAAGACCGTTCCGATGATAGTCAGCGGACAGGCATAAGAGTCTGGCTCCTTGCCGTCCTTCTCCCATCTCAGGAAATATGTCACAGTCATGGCGAAGATTAAGACGCCGGCCTGTAGAATCACCCCGAGAGCGGCAACTGCCCAGAAGACTGCTACAGGCTGTCTCTTTATTCCGAGATTGAGAGAGAGATTCGGGGCAAATGCAACAGGGTCGGTATTCTTTTCAGGATCAATATTCTTTTCGTCGTTGGTATCCTGATTGTTTCTCACACCCTTTTCACTCCACTCGTTCCCGTCTTTTCCACCGTGTCGGTAGTCTCGAAACGTGTAGATCCCGGCAGTCCCGTCCTTATCTTTATTTCTTGGGTCGAAAACAATCTCCAGAATCTTCGGGCGACCAAAAACTCTCGCGATGCCGCCGTTGTTATAGAGCTCGCACACATCTCGACTTGTCGAAGAGCACAGCTCAGCCTCCGCATTTCCCCCGCCTTCTTGCGCTCTCCCAATTAAGGCGCGCAGCGATGGGCTGCCGCATACCCGGATCGCAGAGACAACTGCCGTCAGTATCCCCATCGGTGCCATTGCAAATATGAAATAGTCAAGGTAGCTAATGCTTTCGCTCAGGTACTGCATCGTGATCTGTTCGCCGAAAAGAGACAGAAACGGGGCAAGATCGGTTGCGAGGTTATTCGAAAAGTCATCCCAGCCGTCCGCGCGAACGAGAGGCAGCCCAAGAAGGACGATAAGCCACGATATAGACATGTTTAAACGATATAAATTGGCAGAATTGCTTAATTTGGCGTAGAGAAGTAGGTTCGACTGTGGGCCTAGGTCGACTCGTATACTCTTGAGCTGCAGCCTCGACCTTCAAATATGACAGGGGCAGCCAAGCCACAGCCTTCTATCGACATACACAAGGAACAAGCACCGTCCTTCCGTGTCTTTCAGCTTGTCTAAATTTAGATACATGCATAACTAAGCGCCACAATCAACCAATATACCAGACCGGTCTTCTAGCTGAGTTGCGCGCATATGTAGGTGCGCAAACGAGGTCTGTCGACGACATAGATATCGAGATGTGATATGTGCTGTGGGTGGTGGTCAGAGCAAGCCACAAAAGTCGCCTTCAAAACCAAAGCTGATGCAGCTCATAGCTCAAGGATTTTTGTCCTATATTTAGACCATAGTAGGCGGTGATATGATGCATTTGTCGCTGTATATGGCGGGCACAGGACCAATCAGTGTATATAGTGTCATGATCTTCAACTTTAGCAGAAAAGGCTGAGACTTTTGGTACATACAGTCTGCATGTCTCTATGGTGATGCGGTCGCTTTCCTGACCGCCTGAATGAGTATAGCCATATAGAGCGCTTATCTTGTTCCCCATAGGTGCAGCTGGGCATCTCTTGCTCGTAGCCAATCGCTATTGCACCCTTGCTGAGGTCGGAATAGGGACCACAGCTGACGCTCCTTGTGCTCTGGAAGGCCTCCTGAGACTCCTCGCTATTAGAGGTGTAAAGGTCACAATTTAAAGATTCGCTTGCATCATCACTAGGATAATCATCTGTAGCCTCACTCTGATTCGTGATCACTGAGGTACATTTATGGAAGTCGAGATGCTATCTATGTGCCAGATGGGCCGGCTGACTCGTATAATATCACTGCTTGCACGGCCGGAATGCTAGGGCACAGAGCTGCGAGACGCTGCAAATCTAGATCATGCATCCATTCCTCAGGCTGATCGACGACGGAACCTACAAAAAGAGCGCTCGGAAGAATAACGTGCTGGCTAATGTAGTAAGCCACAAGCTTCTTCTCAGCATGTGATGCCTGGAATGAGCTAGGCCGCCGCGGCTCATCCCGACTGTCTACGGGCAGGTCGTATCTGATCAGTTGGCAGAGCGCGAGAACATGGTCTCGCCAAAGCCGATTATCGAGAACATATTCTACGGCAAAATCAGTGCGCCAACCGCTGGCGGCACTTACAACTGGGAATAGCTTGCCACGGTCAAGGCGCGCTACCGCCTTGAAGGTATCCGGCACACCGTATGAGACACTCCGCTCGTAATAACCGATCTGGTGCCCCAGTCAGTGGTCTCCGTGATAAAGCGACCAAGTTTGAGCTCATCCGGTGAGGCTGAGCGCAAAGTTTCCCCGGCGGTCGGAACGGGCTCAAAGACCTCGAGCTTGACAGCAATAATCCTGCGGTTGCCTTCGGCGTCGCTCTTCTCTTGACTACAGCCAAGCCTTTCTCGCATCCTCGCCGTCTTTTTCGAAGGTCTCGAATAAAAGTAAGCGCGGCGCCCCTTACGGTCTTTTGCGCGTGTATCGGCATCGCGCTCGAGCAGGATGTCAACGGCTTTCACGCGGCCCCAGAGCGCGGCCTCCATCAGTGGCGTCCGCCCACGATTGTCAGAATTATTGAGGTCGCCACCTTTGTCGTGGAGGAACTGGATCATCTGGCCATGACCTTCAACTGCGGCTAGGGCGATACAATTAACACCGCTCTCGTCTCTGTAGCTGACGAACGAATCATCTTTAAAGGTCTGTAGCAGGAATGCAACTCCACACAAGTCGTTGAGGATGCAGTCCGAATTGAAGCGGTCCTGTCGATAATCCACTTCCTTCATGAGCTCTTGCAAAATCTTCTCGCCCGGGGATTTTGGTTCTGGATACCTACCACAGTACGGCAGAAGATTTTCCAGGAACGCCTCAATCACGTTGACATCCGTATTATCTTCATATACCTCGCAGTAAATCACTCCGTCTATGGTGTATGCTGGTAAGATTTGCACTCTCTTTCCTCGATGGAAACGCTTGGTCTGCACCGGAGTCACTCCCTTCGGAGCGTAGCCACGTGCAAGTATCGCGAGACCGCGGTCGTCTCCACTTTCATCGATGAAAACCATCTGGTCGAGCTTATAATGAGACCGCCGCTCGATGTAATCATCTCGTAGATCTGGACTACGCTCTTTGGCAATGTTCTGGACCACCTTCTTGGTCCAGCCGACTCGTTTCAGCGTTCTACTGATTGTTGATCGTGACACGGTAACACCATATTGTTTGTGAAGGAGTTCGGCCATGGCTTCTTGGCTTGTGCAAGGAAACTGTTCTAAATAGTTCTTCAAGGCAAGCCACATATTCTCTGTGACTTCTCTGGGTCGGCCGGTAGTCTTACCAGGGGGGTCGATTGTGCCATATTGGAGAATCTTCGATCGAGCGTTACGGACGGTTCGCGTGGAGCAGGGGACGATCGTCGTAGCTATGTCCTTGTCTTTAATAACTTCCTCACCCTTTAACTTACTGATAACGATGTTCTGAAGCTCTGCTCGCTGGATTTTGGATAATTTAGGGGCGTGGAGGTGTAGTGCTTAGCTTTGCCACGTTTCAACGTGCACGGTGTATCGATCACCCAAAAGGACTAGCATAAACATTTTTCCGAAGATGTACAGTATCTTGACTTGGCGAATTGATACGGTGTTAGATGTATCTCCATCACAAATACGTTTAAATACTGAGAAAGTCACTTATCTACATAACTGAATCACAGTGCGGATAAGCCTCTAAAGTTCCCGTGCCCGGCACTCCCCTGTGGTTTCGTCGTAACACTCCAATTCTCGAAATCGTCCTCCTGATCCATCTTACCGTGCAGGCGTAATAGTCCTCAAGCTCTCAACCCCTTCCGGAGATTCTCTTTTCGACTAGGCTGAGGCAGGTAGTCTGCGCGAACGACCAAGTCCTAGCCGAAGGAGATCACCGACACGATGGCGCAAAAGCCACCTCTTTCCAACGGCATCCTCGACAGCCGTGGCCGCCAGACCCCCCTGGCACTTGTCACCGATTGGGGGAGCGAGTCGTTACATACCCTCTGTCCATACTGCCCAAGTTACCATCATCATGACCTTGGCCAACCTCCGCGGACAGGCCAGACTCGGGTGGCCCACTGCAATTCGGGTAGTTATCAGCTATGCTACCCATTTGAACAGCAATCGCAAGCGCGATACTCGTACAGGATCGACAAGGCAAGGCGCGTCTTCGTAACAGTCGGCGTCCTATCGCCTAATGACGGCGAGGACCAAACCGACGAGAGCACAGACGAGGATGAGGAGGAAGATGACGACAAGGACGAGGGCGAAAGCGAGGAGCCCGAAGAGATCGATAAGGATAGCCGATGCTCGGTAGAAGAACAGGGCGACGGCAACCGAGATCAATTGCGAAAGCTGGAGGATCAGTTTGGGCAACTGGACATTGGCGATGCGAAAGTATGGGAGCCACCCATGTGGCAGAATACGTTGATTTTATGTCGCCATGTGGGAAGCTTCTTTGGCTAGGAGTCATTCTACGGTACCGGTAGAAGGTTAGTTAGGTACATTCGAGAATCCGACTTGCTTTCACGGATCAGGATCAGATGCATACTACATATTATAGAATACTGTACATGAAAGTAATACAAATACTGATGTTTGTCACATCGCGGCTAGGTAGGCACTGTCAAACACTGGGAATGTTGGGAGCTCTATCACCATCTTCTCAGTCCGTGAGGTCGTCTGCCGCTGTCACTGCTCATTTCGATGCCAGGGCTTGAAGCTGACGCTAACTTCGGCTTTTGAACTTCGAATACTAGCAAGATTGCTTTCAGGCGGACACCCATATCAAAAGCCTAGCCACTTTACGTCGTTCACGGCTCACTAACATATCGTAATGGCCCTGGCTAGCTTTGTGGTATAGTACTCGGGACTTTCAAAGCAGAGTCGTTTCCCACTCTACCATACCAAAAAGTAAGCATGAATAAGTCGAAATATATTACTACATCAAGCTTAGCGGTACTCATAGTGGATACTGCAAGTACCGCTAACCCTAATATGGTTAGTACATTAGAAGATTCTCGAAAGTGTGACGAATGAAAAGACCTACCTTCTGTCCCAGGCATTCCTCACTGAACAAGGGGTCAACAGTCCTACAATTGTAAACATAGAGGATGCTATCCAAGACCTAGTCTGGCAGAAGATCCAAGAAGTGCTCCGGGCGTGCAGAATAGACAAATGCGGCACTAAAATAGTGACGCATAAGGTAGCTGTCATTTCAAGAGTTGGTTTGTCGCTGCTAACCTAACATACCGTCTGTTGTACTAACCTAGCACTATTTGTCAAACATGGGCGGAATTAGGTATAATAAAGTCATCAGTCGTCTTTTGGTCGATCTCTGATGAGTCGGATACAGTCTGTAGATCTAGCCGCCTTAGTTCCTATACTCACAAGCGTCAGTATAACGATCTTAAAGGCTTGACGATCCTACAAAAGAAGAAGCGGAAGTTGCGTGTAAAGGTTTGGGATCGAAACCGTAAGGCCATACCTGCCCAACCAAGCGCACAATCTGAACAGCCAGCCCCGGAAGCTTGTCCGCGAACACCAGAATCCACGTCGGCGCCAGCAGCTGCTGACTTGGCGCCTAACCGTCCTACCATTACCACGAACGAGTTGTCTGATATAGCACAGTCTGAGACGAATGCTTTTGAAGGATGGGGCCTTCAAGGGGAGTATATCAGGACGATTGTGCTCGATACAGCAGAGATAATAGATGTTGGAGTGGATACGGTGTCATTTGATAGAGTGCCTAGCGAACCAGCCTCAAGCGATGCTACTACGTCAAGCCGTAGCAAGGCTGTAAGCTCACGGCATTCAACTTTTGTCAGAGCCCTGTCGACTCCCGATATATCGCCCTCTACGACATATATATAGATATCGACCTTAATACAGATAGAGGATGCTTACAGACTGTACCTATCGTCCCTGTTGAATGCTGATGATGCTATGAGAATAATACCTTTGGTCCTTCTTCATTATATCCAGCAGAATTATATGATAGAAAGTATCAGCCATACAGGCTGGACGCCAGAGAGCATCACTAAGCCGCTGAGCATCCGGTCACACACAAACAAGATTACTCTCTTAGACTATGAAGCGGCATCTAGGGCCATCATACGAAGACATAGAATATCCACAGCCCAGAATATCCAAGTCAACAATAACGAGAATATCTACTGACAGATCATCTTGAAAGGGACTATACAGCTTGACCCTGCAAGCCTCCCTACTGCCAAAGGACCATGCGACGGCTTCAGTATAGCCGAGAAGGTAGCTATATATAACTTCATAGATAGAGCCAGGCTTGGAACCAGCGCCTCTAACCAGCGATAGTGCCGGTGGTTCTGGAAGGCACTCTACGACTTTTGTGACCAGGACGTCAGGATGATCACCTGCTATCGTACTGCTGAATTCAATAGGTATTGTAGGGAATATACGAGAGGGAGAAGCCTGTCCCTTACGGACACTATTATATCTTAGGAAGCAGTCTATGGCCTTGTGGTCGACCTGCTAGAGTGACGAGCATATGAGCACCGTTAGGAGGACTTTTCAGGTAGGCTCCTCCTAAAGGTAAAGCATATGGCTGAAAGGCTCTTTGTTCTAGAGTTGGTGTGGAATGATGGGGACAATCTATGGTTCTCCGATATAGAGGAATTAACCTTCAGAGTGGCCGAAACGATCCTTACGATGTTGTCGTAGAAATTGTCAAGTCTTTTCAATGATCGTAATAATATAATAGTATACGAGAACAAAGCCCTCTTCATATCTCTTTAGATGAGTGACTACCATCGGCTGTCGGTCTGTCTGGTGATTATAGTAAGTGAAGGCGACTTCTTAAGTATCTTTGCGGAGACTATCCACTATTCGAAAGACATATCTCTCGTCTAGAGAATCCTAAGGCCAATCAAAGACCTCTTTCTTGACTACTCGCAAGTGACAGATACTCTCAACCAGATACATATATCCCAAAATCATAGTCAGGCAAATATAAAGCTTGAATGGCAAGCTATAAATAAGTAGGACATATCTAGGGTATGCAAGAATTGGAGAGTCCTTGTCTTGGCGACGAGGTCTATTGCACCTTTTGAACCGCTCGTCCGCATGGCGCCTTCACAGGAGCAATTCACCCTCCACCAGTCAACTGACCGCGTAGGGAAGGGCTTCTTGGAATGATGTGGCGTGTTTGCCAGAAGGTGGTTTCTAGGCTGGAGGTCAAGCTCCTCATGCTCATAGCTAAGGAGGACATATATGGCAGCAATCTCTGGCGAGCTATGCGGAAGAGACAGACCTGAGCGCATACTCTGACTAGATTATGTTTTGCCTTAACCAAGATATATGGATTCTATAATGTAGACGGCATACTAGAAGGTGTGGCTTAACTTTTGGTTTGCTATATCAAATCATTTTCTAAGCAAGGGAAAGATATATAGAACATACAGTTGGCCTAAACAGGCTTCAGCTAGTTATATCGACTACAATTCTAATATCCTAAAGCATTCAATAAGAGGTCTCACAGTTGAATCCATTCACTTTAATATGGAAAGGCTTCCATCTGATGCGCTATAGTACTTGCGGTCAAAGTCACTCACCATGATGATGGAGATATAATTCGCTGAAGCAGTTGTCGCAGTCTCTAGTGTCTGTATGGCTAGTATGCAGTCTCGACCAGCAGACAGAGAGTAGTAAAACAAGACTTTTGGAAGCTTCTGCTAGATTGGTTGTAGTCGTCCGGTTAGTCCTGTGCGGGAGGCTCTTACGGCAGGGTCGCTATCGACACATAGTGACATACTATGCCAGTTTTCTCTCCCTACAAGTAGACTTCAACTCTTACTTACATACGAAACCAACAGCGATTTCAGCTATACTCTCTATATCCAATCATCCAGACAACTCAAACCTTGGGTACATAGGAATGGAGAAGGCTCTCACTAGTGTTGTATTCACGCTCATGCAACATCTTAGCCTAGTAGCCTCGCCGTGGAGGTGAATCAGTCATGACAATTCGACACGCTATTTTCAGCAACACTGGTGACGGTTGTCCAAAAGGCTCTCAGCATAATACCTACTATATACCTATTGGTCTTTCCCAGCTCCTGGTATCTAGGCCTCTTTGGGTCAAATACGTCCTTCAACCTTTTATCACTGTACTTCATTCCATCTATCTACCTATATACTATAATCACCGACATATACTTTAATCTAGAGTAAAGCCTCTTTACACTCTATCGAATCCTCAACTACCTACCTTCGCTTAAAGTCTTATATAGCTGGCCCATCCCCGAGAGGCATAGGCTCGTCCCTAGTATATGGTTTTGCTGGCATATCAGTCATTTCGCTCAGTCTTAGTGATTGCTGATATGCTTAGACGCCTTAGCTGCCTTCTCCCACAACGAGGGCCAAGCTCTGGCTCCTACCTACCGATATAGCGCAGCAGCCTTCATCATACGATATCACCACTATTTTGGATGAGCGTACGTACCCTAGCCGCCTACTTTGTGAATTCATCGACTGTCTTCTTAAGACAATCGTCCACCGTCAGACCTCTCAGTATCATCTGGAAAGGCATTCCTTGCCGCTTCTTCAACATTATATAAGACAATGTTCATCGTCACCCACTATTGAAGAGAGCTACGGCAGTAGAGTTCATATACGTTATCTGTCATATGTCGGCTGCTCTCTGCTTATTCGACTTAGAGGCATAGCGTACCGAAGTTCTGACAATGGCTGAGACCGGATGCTAACGAGGATCTACGATGGTGAGAAGCGTCTAACGTCTGCCTACGTATATGGTGATGGAGAAATGATATACTTCAAGCAAAAATACAACCGGAGGCATAATGACTCCTTGTCTTGCCTAGGAGATGGCTTGAGAAGGATCTAACGTATGAGTAGCCGAGACTAGTGGCACGCCATATCTTGACTCGATCATTCTATTATCGATTTAGTCGATAAGCCGTAGAGCTACCCTGATTGATGATCATATCAGGGCTAGATACATATATTCTAAGATATTGATTTAGTCTTTGCTTCTTTCACCTCATTCTGGAGTGGTGGCTGGCCCACCATTACCCCTAAGTTATTATTCTTATGACCATGTTCTACATATTCAAGACGTATGACAATCAAATATATAGGCAGCATAGAGCCTCAAAGCCTCTCTTAAAGCACCATCCACGAAGGCCTTGCTAGACGGCCCCTAGCCTGACAGCCCATATGGTATAGACTGTGAGCAGTTATGAGGGAGGCTGACAGCTTCCCATCGTATCACCTCTATACCTGCGCGATTAGGCTTTACCACTGCCTATGTCATTCTATGGGAGTTGTAGGTTCTTGGTCTGCCGCTAACAGGCTGACAAACGTTAGATATTGAAGGTGATTGATATAGGGTTTGGACATACATAGGACATTATCCTTAAGTTAATTACACACTTCTAACATATGTCATCATTTCACGATATGATATTTATAACACAATAGTATAGAGTCTTAGAGCGCTTGTTTAAGGCTATATCCAGCCTTAGAACAGTACTTATATTATACAATCGAATCGAGCGTATAAGATTCTACGTTTATCCTTGACAGTACCAGCCGTCATGGAAATAAGATAGCGTCTATTATAGGCTTACTACCAAGACTCTAACTCCTTAAAAGGGATCATCCGACATAATGACATCCCCATCAGCATCTACAGTTCGTTCGATCTGTTTCTCTCTCTCTATATCTGCCATCTACCCCATACTAAGGGTAGGGCTTAAGGTATCCCTAAGGTTGTGTTAGCCGTCCCATCGCTAAAAGCAAGTGTTAGATAAAGTCTAACACACATTGAGTGCTATATACTCGAGAATACTTCACACTATATGTTTCCGGTAGAGGATAGATGGATACAATCATATCTCCTATCCTAATGACTACGTCGGCAAATAGCATGGCTTGATTGGAGAGAATATTTTTAGAAGTGAAGCGTAGGCGTGCGGCTTTGGTGAAAGCTCCGAGTCTCGGTGGCTAAATGATGGCAAGTGAGCCAAAGTTGGTGGACGAATACAATATAAAAGATGACAGGCAAGCTTGTAAACCTAGGGATCGAATGGATATAGTAAGCCTTTATAATTGATTCTAAGCGCTCATCATGAATCAAGGAATAAAACTAGGAAAGCCGGACACAGGAAAGTATATCCCGATTCCTAGCTTTAGGACCAACATCAAAGTACCTATAACGATGGTCTCAGAAACCAGGACACATAAAGGTATACCCCAATTCCCGGTTCGAGGACGAGCATATAAGGCTTATAAAGACGAAGCCAATATAAATAGATCTTCGTCTGCAGATAAGAACTTAAAGTATAACTTGTCTTTCGTTGGTGATCAAATTTCCATCAAGAACTATAGAGTCATTAAATCAGCTGAAGCCTAATATATAGTTAAAACCCTCACAATCCGTCGGTCGTATGTCATATACCTAACGCTTCATGTCTCTACGCTTCACCAAGCTCATCCGAAGTCAATGACGATGGTAGATCCACTTAGCATACCCTCCAGCATGATAGTCTTAGGAGCTTTTGCCTTCTAATCCAGCGTCACCCTCTACAGCGATCCATAGTTTACAGCAACAAAACAGCAACATATACACTCTCAAGGGTGAGCTTAATGATCTCAACAGGGTCTTAGAAACGCTCTTGGAGACGGTTGCCAGCCACCCTAAGATTAGATTTGAGGGCCTCGAAAGTCCACTTCACTGCTTCGGTAAAGCTTGTAAGGACTATGCTAAGATCATCGCCAAAATGTACACAACATTCGGCTGAAGGGTCATAACTAAGCCTCCAAAATTGGTTTAGGCAGCAATACCTCCAACAAGATATTAATGATTTTAGAACCATGCTGGGTCTCTATAAATCTACAATCAACATAGCTCTTACGAACGCTAACCTATTGAAACCATCCTATCTTCCCTCTCATTAACATGATCCTCAAGCTGACTATTTGCATTCGTACAGCCGTATTGCCTCTGTCACCCCCAGAGTGATCGAAGACTATAAGGACATAATCAAAGACATAGCCGCTAGGCTATAAGACCATCTCTAAAGCCTAGATGAGAAAGTAGAAGCTCTAGCTTCCAAACGCGTTAAGAACCTTCCGTAAGGCAGCATTGAATGAGAGACACTGCTAGAGGAGAAGGAGAGCGCTCAGCAAAGTCTCCAAATTTACGTTCAGTTGACCTCACAGATCGAGCAGTAGGAAGCGACATCTAAGGAACATCCAAACTTTTCGCGGCAGCCTTCGACACAAAAGCATATCCTATCTAGCTTACCTACCGCTAGAAGCTCCATCTAGACACTTACGATACGACTACAAAGCTATCTGGAGGCTATTGATCAGCAAATGGAGGCTTTAAGGTTGACGGCACCCTTATCGGCCCCCGAGTCCACATAGCTTACATAGCTAGAGGAAACTAAAGAGAGCTTGAGTCAATGCTTAAACATTATATCTAAGGCAAAGGAAAATCTGAACGCCACCCAGCGAAACTTGGCTGAAGACGTTTCCCTAAGCGACAATTCTTACAAGATCTCGGTCTCGACAGTAGAGGCCCTTTTTACTATAAGATAGGTCACCCTTACAGGTCACTTACACGACATCACCATACAGATAAACGACGAGAGCTACCAGAAAACAATCCAGGCTCTTACACAATTAGATATAAATCATTCCAGACTCTATCTACAGAGATCGCAAGATCCCAGCCCTCCAAGGCCCGCTTCTGAATCGGGAACCAAAGGCAATATAAGGAACGACTTCATATTATGGAGGCAGTGTTTCTCTCTCACAATCAGGTAGCGTTACTTCGCTACCAGATACTCCTCGATAAGGACTTTGGACCAAGACAATCTTTATTATCTTTGGGTTGATATGCTCAATGTTTGGTGCCTTCGCAAATATTTTCCATTCGGTTATCATTACTTAGTCTTATTCTATTTTAAGACTTCTACTTTAGTCTTTAATATCCAATAACCTAGCTCCAAACGATTAATAAGCAACTTATAGCAGCGCTCAAAGTAAGGCTCAGTTTGGGCTAAGGTTTATAAAAGAGTCTCCTTTGAAAATCCTATCTTATGATAACCCTTGTCAAGGTCTATCGAACCTCAAATCAGACTGGAGCCTTAGTATAGTCTCGTTTGAAGGTTGTCTAAATTAGAGCGTCTTAATTGATAAAATTTCACCCTTCTGTTTTACGATGAGACTCCACCTACGAGTAAATCCTTATATTGACGACTTCTAATATAGAGACTATATTGGTATATTCTCTGGCGGCTATACATACTTCTCCCAACACCTTAAGAAGAATCGACAGTGGTTACCTTTAGCTTGCTACCAGACCCTTTTGACAAAGGTCAGATCTGAAACATATCCTTTAAATCTTCTAGCGGCTGTTATAGATCCTAATTCATGTCTCTATCCAAATCAACGCTTTATTTCGAAGCAAACGCAGGGACGAACAGGCGTTATTTCTATAATGACAAGGTTTGACGATATACCTAAGGAGGGCTGCTATCGACTGGGTAGGCATTAATTAGCTTAGCGAATTGCGATTAGAAGGAAGAAAAGACACACAATATATCAAAAACAAAACCACTTCGCATAAAGGAATAAACCTTGCCGAGGCAGCTTAGAAGAGAAAATAACATACATAAAATGCTTAACACCACCAACAATAGATGTCGATACGTTTGCACTAAGGTCACTCTCGACCCCGCTAGATTGGATTCTTAGCTATAAGCACTCTAACAAAGGCTACAGCTATGATACAGCCTAGTCAGCAGGATACCTAATACAGAATGTTCAGCCACATGATCATGATTATGGCTAGTAGCGTTAACCATATTATAGGAAAGACTAATCTACGATAGAAGCAGGGTCTACACCCCAGGATGGCACTTCGTCAGCATTCCCAACCTCCCACCCCAGCTTGATCAACTCTGACCAGAACGATGGATCCGCTGAGTATCAGCTCGGCCGTCATTGCCCTTGTTACCGCCGCTGTCCAGTGTAGCACCTCTCTATACAAGACGCTTCAAAGCTACCAGAACCACTCCCGCGCCGTACGGCAGCTCAATGAACAATTGGTAGCTCTCAATGGGGTCCTAGAGTCCCTTCGAAGCATCATCGCCGACGATGATTCTGTCTTCACTACGCTAAAGCTCCCCCTCCTTCGATGTGGCCAGGCTTGTAAAGAGTTTGAGACTCTGCTGATAGACTTCATAAGTCACTCGGGAGGATCTAGGGCCAGCTTCAGGGATTGGGCGAAGCTCAAATACATGGGGGATGACATCAATGGGTTTACAGCAATGTTGGCCGGCTACAAGTCAACCATTACGATTGCACTCGATGATGCAAATCTATATATACCATGCTTCGAGCCCTTGACAATACTGACCTCATTAGTCACTCCACAGCGGTTACCCTCCGAGTCTTAGATAAATACAAAGAACTGATCCGACAAACAACACTCAATCTTGAAGAATATCTCTATAATATCGATAATAAGTTGCAGATGCTGGTTCCTATAAGCTCTATAGCCGTCGCTTCGAAGGAAGGCGACATATAGGCGATATAGAAAGAAAGAGAAAGCACATAGAAATGTTTTAAAATATACAAGCAGGTATCCTCTCACATCGAAGAAATGTCACGTCAGATTCAGAGTGATAGCGCCTCAAAAACAGCCACTTCATCTGCCAAGACTGCTATACCTAGACCATCTACATTGGCCAGAGACATAGCAATTTCTACGTTTGAAGATTATGACAATAAGCTAGCTAAGGCAAACCATAGATTATAGAAGCATCTCTAGGAAATCAGTGGCCGCCTAGACGCGAAACTCTTACAAGAACCCCAAGACCCAGGCTTCAAACAATGGTCGGATCTTAGAAAGCTACGTAAGGAGCTTGATAGTGTCAAGCAATGCTTGAGTGTCTACAATGATGCGTCCGACCACGCATCGCATGCACACGTACACGTCTTTGAAGAGATCAGCATGGAAGATGATGGACAATAGGTCTTTGTCTCAACTCTTGAGGACCTCCTCAAGGTGAAGGGCGTTTCGGCCGGCAGTAGATCGGCGCAATGGTTTGGATCAATGACTGATGCTTCGCTCCAACAACTCTCCCGAGACCGAAATCAAGCTTATACCTTGTTACGACGAGATCAAGGCGAATTCGAGGGAAGGTATGGAACTGGGTACAAGCTCCATTCTATGAGTGTGAAGCCGGAAGCAGACATCTGATTGCTTGCTCCGGCTTTATGCCCTTGGGACAAGTCGATTCGGACCATCCTAGACCCGGGTATTTCTGTCGCTGTCGAGCTGCTGGTTAACAGCTGGATAGGAGTATTCCAACTAAAAAGGAACTCTGAGGATCGCCAACCACACAGCATATCATTGCAAAGCTCTTGCCCACAAGGTTATCGTGGCTTTGACCCTTCACCGGATCCGGCCTCTTCTCATCATCTATCGATTTAAAGATTCCAGTTCCTTAATTTGATATGTAATTCGTAATCACTGTCTCGTTAAGAGTGCGTCTGCACAAGGCCGAACAAGCTTTCTTCTAGATGTTTTTCTGGTCATTCATCCTGCGAGGGAGAGGCGCAGAGGGTTGCATTCTCGCATGAAGAGTGTCCTTCGTACAGCCTAGAGCAAGAAGTGCTAGCAGGTGAATAACAAGGTGTCTTCGTGATAGGAACAGGCTCATCGACTTGACAAAGGCTCACCACTCGCATGCGCGACGATGCGGGAAAATAGCCTAAAGACAAAACCCAAGGAGTCATCTTTAGCACATTGCGGTGGCACTAATGACGTTAGCACTAACTCATAGAAGTTGAAGACTCCTTGGTAGCCATTGATGATATACCATACACAGCACAGTCTAGTATAGTATATAGTTTGGTTTAGCTATATAGCAACTCTAATATAGTTTAAAATGTTATTCATATATGGAACACTTCATTCCACTAGCATTGACTTTCTCACAACTTTAGTGATCGTCATATCGAAGCCATAGTCTACCTAGACCTTAAGGCCATCATCCTATTTGACACATTCCTCCTTTGATATGTTAAGTAATCTGCTCCATCGATTGGAAGCCAGCTCCCAGCAGACAGCACACCTCTTACACATTCAGACTTCAGTGAACCACTCGGCTCACGTTTCATTGCTGGGAGAAACATTAGTGCCTAGAGCAAGCTCTGACTCAAGTTTCATGCCGGATCCATAACGTTCGCTAAATTCTGAAATAGGACCATTGCCGCCAGTATGGGGTACAGAAGGTGTGCTAACTCGTGAAGATGGAGGATCCTAGACGACCTTCGGCCTACTGATGCTCGAAATATCTTATGATATTTGTTGCAGGCTGGTATCATTCATATAGCCACCAAACTACCTAAGCTATAAGCCGAAGGCTCTATTTTTGCCATAAACAGTCTTAGAGCTTATAGACACCAAGAACTGGACCGTCCCGTCTCCATTTGCATAATTATCGATAATGCTGACATTTTCTTTCAGGTGACTGTCTGCCTTAGAACAGATATTCAAGCTATGGCAGATAGTAATCCATTCGTCCCACAGCCTCGTAAGGTCCATAAGCTCTTCCTCGAAGGTCAATTTTGTTTTTAATCTTATCACCAGGCGATCGATCAGATCTTGCATATAACTTTCCAGCTTTACCGTTGTTTAGGCAAGATTTTCCCTACATTCCTACAAGCCACTGTTTATGACTAGTTCGAATATTAAATCCGGACCGCGTTGAGAACCTTGGCTACGCTATTCCAGACTAGGTTGTATCTTATCGATATGTTGAGATAACTGGGCACACAGCTGGAGGCAATTCTGTGTGGCCTGTCGCTCTTCTTATATGAGTCACAGTTCAATCACGTCCGAGTCGGACTCTGCCACAGTACGAGCAACAATTGCCGTAAGCTTCTCGTCGATCATGTCGAGGCGATCCTCAAGATCGCTGGTGGTAGCCTGGATCATGCTTCTGTATTCTTAGAGCTTCTCGACAGTGACGGAAGAATTGTGACTGGAAATCGAAAGGGTGTTAGTTTTGCTTAAGATGGTGAATAATGATAGGATGACGATGTTTATAGGTTTGCGTCAGTGAGAGCAATGATAATGGTAGATTTGTATCCAGCCAGGAGTTGCTTGAAACCGTCTATACTATCGCCTATATACCATAACTTGGCCCAGTCTCAAAAGCTGGTGCAATTGCCACTAGAACGAGACAAACATAACATAAGTTCTTTCTCGAAGTCTTTACAGGCATTGCCACATCAGAGCAAAGAAAGTTTAAGTGCAGAGAGGTCAACGTCGGTTGTTGCATCTACTATATTGGTTAGAGACTTGAGAACTATGGTTAAGGCCTCTAACTCTTTGCAGAGTTCACGCATACGAGAAGGATGATTTTTGAAGTTCTTCACTATTTGGTATAAAGCAACGCTAGACTGAAAAGTAAACTCAGCCAACGCTAGCAGCCCAGAAGCTAAGCCTATTGCCTCTACCATAGCTTAAAGAAATTCGATGTTATAGACATATATGGCGGAAGTAAATAGAGAAAGTAATATCGACTTTCTCTACAAGGTGAACCTTACCTTTAAACCTTCTGCCTACGGTTTAGCATAAGTAGGGCGCAAACGGATGCCTGACAGATTGACAGTAAGACATTCCCAAAGTACTGGAGTGGAGCAAGCCCTACTCTTCAAGGTAATTGGTTAGAGTCCAAGGACGGGTTCCTGGTCACGTAAGACGATGAATTGCAGTGTTCAAAGGTTGTCCTGATTGTTGGTTTGTTTATATTTCAGAATTCGTCTTGCCGGCCAGTTCTAGTCTAAATTCGATGCCTAAGGCATGAATATACTATACCTCTACATACATTCTCCACCAGCTGAAAACCATTACGCCTACCCCACACCTTAGATATGTCAGCCAACGTTAGAATCAGTCAAAAGAAAGCTATCTAGCATGACGATATCTTCGTCAACATCCACAATGTACTCGCTGATTTATGCCTTTTCCGCATCTGCCACAGGCTTAATGCCGACGGCAGGATTCAAGGTATTGCCAATGTTGTATCGAACACTACTAGGAGGTATAGTTGAACACGATTTCTGCTCACATTCTCCGCCGCTAGGCAGGGGCGGCCGTTACATCGTAGGGTGAAAGGTTGAATATGATCTAGCCTACATCGAATGCTATGCTATGTTGATGACCGGTTAGATACTTTCGTAAAAGAAAGATTGAAACAGACGAACACATTTCACGCCACAAGTTTCCAGGACGGGGATGATGGAGACGCTAACACCCTCTGCCTTGATAGTTATGTCGATAAACAACATTGCTTGATTGGATATGATATTTTGTAGAAGGTGAGTATAGACGTACGGCTAAGATGAAAGTCTCGCCTCGGCGAAGTGATGGGCGGAATGTAACTAGGCAAAAAACTAATTATTGGATGGATAGCCTTGGTGGTAGTGACGCCGATGAAGAGGCTAAGCAAAGACGAGGAGGAGATTAGGGAATTAAGAAATAGAATCGAATATGTTGGAAATTTCGATTCTATTACTTGGAAATAAAGATGGATATATAGTTTTAGATGAAGGGCAAAGCGCAGACGCCCCAGTCTAAGACGGCTTGACGGCCAAGCTGACTCAAACATCTCTAGTTTGCTTATTACGATAACCATCGTTCTATAAGGGGAGGTATTCCCGGTTTTTTTCTATTAAAATAAAATAAAATAAAATATAAAACAATGGTCCATACCTTAAACGTAATCGAGCAGCACTATGTTCTTGCCGCTAAGCCATTCTGTTGGCGCAACGATTGGTCAGGGGCTTCTCTGCTTTCCTTAGCAGTACGACATAGAAAGCGGGCGGCACTAAACAACATCGTCCTCCTCATCTGAAGAACGATGGTTTGAAGCTTTTGTTGCCTTCGGTCAAGTGTCCGACTGCCACAGTGGAGATGAATAGAAGGAAAGAAATTCAACGGAAACCATTTGGTAGGGATGAGAGCTGTTCGGGGGGAGGGTGAAAGAGAGTGCGGGCGCCGGCTGCTAAGAGTAATGAGGACGAATTCAGAGGGATGCCGTCAGAAGGGCACTGCCAGCAGGGTAGGGACAACCAGAACTGGCAGCTTAAACACACATCTCAAGCCAGGTTAGCGCCTGATACATGACGGACCCTATTATTCCTTTGTTAAGACAAGAATACCCTAATTCAACTCCAATAGAAACACTGTAGTAACACTCTTCAACCAATATCCAATGCTAGTAGCATATTATAATCATAAGCCTACCCTTTGGTTTGATAAACTTCTGTTTTCTAAAGTATGCTATAATTTCCCTACCAATCTCCTGTTTTACAACCCTAGCAGAGCCGCCCGAACGCCGCCCGAATACCGCTACAATGCTGCCAAAGAGTATTCCTACAATATAGCGCCAATAGTTTACTGAATGACACACCCAGGGGCCGGACCTTTGATGAATCGGCCGGAGGATAGTCACACTTGCAATTTGGATTATCATTAGTCACCTTAGAATAACCGCCGGCGGCAGGCGAAGGTCATACTACCCAGCGACATGGCTGGCAAAATGTTCTATACTATAGAGCTCTTCCGAGCAAGTATCGTAGGGACAGTCGAAAGGCACTGGTCTCCTCTTCAGATGTTGGCTGCAAATATTCCTCGCCAGACTGTCGATACGCCACAGCTTCATCCGTTGGTACCCCCTACTTCATCATCCATCCACCGACAGAAGGGACAGAATGAAGAGTTGCCAAGGGAAGAGCTCATCACCGGCCGAACGACATCCTCAAAATACTCACTAGCGGGGCAACCAATGGCAGGTAGGTCACTGGTCCCCTAATCTGTCGGCTTACGGCCAGCCGTCTTTTGACGACGGTATAGGCTCTCTCACCGCTTATACAGTCAAGTAAGAGTCCTTATAAGATCTATACCTAATAAGAAAAGTTCATCCCTACTATGTGTGTCGACAGTCTTAAAGAGTAAGGCTGCCACCTAAGCCCACTCAGGAAGCTCATACTCGATCGCTGGTAGAGCAAGCATAGTTGACGACTTGATGCCGTTAAGCTGTCGGTTAATTTCTTCAATATAGATAGCATCGTGAAAGTCTTTGATAGCCTACCGAAGACGCTTAGCCTTCTTTTTGTAGCGATCGTAGCAAGACGCCATCTCTATACCCTCTACATCCTCTTATGACCGAAAGCTATATGACTTCCACTGTTACATCGTCTTAGTCCTCTTCTGACGGTAACTTACCAGCGTCAGGTTTTGATTGACCTCAAACTTCTGCTGATCCGTAAGGGCGGTGGGCACGTCGCCATAACGTAGAAGTCGTCCGGTAAGGTGGATTAGGTCGTGTTATAGAGCGCTTCCAAAACAGATTGACTGACAATCTACGTCGATGAAGGTGGACATATAGTACATGACATATACCCTTGAGTCGCCTTGCCGATATCCTATAATCTTGTTCTACTCCTTGGGAGTAAGGTGTTCTATGAGTACAGTAAGCGCTCATGCCACAACATATCGTAAGGATCTTACCGTTAAGCTTTTTGCCCAAACCCTATCAGAGATTGTACCACTCTAGCGATTTCGCCAGCCTGACCAACCGACCAAGACGAACAAGATGGTATCATTCTCTAGAATACTGAAGGCTCTTAGACTTACTGATTCGGACAATGCCATCCATAACCTTAACGTTACAGAAAACAGGTCTCTTGAGTCATTCTTCCTTCCAACATAGTCGAAGGCAGTCAGAGTTGGCCGGCACTACAAGCTTATAGATATCTTCGAGGGTCTTACACTCATTTACGAACGTATCGTCAGCAAACGCCAAAGCCATTGTAGGGATCAGAGGGTCATATAGCAGCATATCATCTTCACAAAATACAAACTCCTTCGATTCTGACTTGCCTCCTAACCTCTCGATATACTTTAGGTTGACTTTGAGCATGAGCCGTGGACGCTCGTCTCTCTCGAGCGGAGGAAACAGCTGAAACTCCAGATGTTGATAAAGCAGCTAGCCGATGAGAGCTCTAGACCTCGTCGCGGTAGCCCCAGCAAGGATAAGGTTCGCCACAAGCTGTAAACGAAGATACTCATATACAAACACTTCCTTATCGTATATCTAGTGATGGCTCAGTAAGAGAGCAAGATCTTCGACAAATAGTCCGACCTTCTCCTTCTTCAATATGTCTAGGCTATAGGTCAGCGTAAGGTAACTATGGATCCACTACAGAATGTCAGCTATATTGCATGCGGATTCATAGCCATGGGCATATACATTGCACACATCATATATAACATCCTCTCTCATCCAGCTGGCTGTCGTCTGGGAATATACCATGCTCAACACTTTCCAGTATATCATCACCAAGGACTCCTTCTTAATCCTCAAATTGCGAACCCTCCAGACTAGATAGACCTTAAACATAGCTACTTTACACTCTTTCATCATCGCTGTTAGATCAATCTTACGCTCAACGCAGAATCTACACCATATATTTTAAATTCCTAACATATGAATAGCATAGCCCTACTTACTCCTTTCCACTTAGCCTCCTGTTCTCGGACCATTGCCTTAGTGTTCTCACCATAGTTGGCCAATGTAGGTCCCTCCTGTTCGAATTAGGCTAACAAGTCATTGTAGAAGTCGGCTGTCGAGTCAAAGTCTTCAAATGACCTATAGCCAGAATCGACAACAGACTCTTAGGATGATTCGAGATCTATACTCTCGTCGAAAATAGCTCCCCTTTTCTTAACATATCGGGTCGAGAGTTACTGACAGTGTGGTTTTTCGTCTGATTCGGAATCGATGCTACAGCTAGGCTTTGTCTCACTATCTTGCCCATAACATGATGCTGCCCTACGAGCCCTCCATGGTGGCTTGCCGAGTCGGTTGGTAGATATAGATGTGGCAGCAATTGTGTCTCGTCGAAGTTGACGACGCTGCCACACTCAGCGAGGGAATTTCGATGGACTACCCATAAAAACAGGTTCAGGAGGAAGAAATCGTAGGTTCCGAAATGAGGCCTGGGAACAAGGGGAGGAAATAGAAAGTAAAAGAGTATAGAAGGAGAAAAGGATATAAGGAAAGAGAGACAGCGTTTATAATAGCGGTTTAAATATATAAATAGAGTACTAAAAAGATATTCTGTAAGCAGATGACAAGCTGGGTGAGCTAGGCGACTTTAGTGTCTCTTTTTTATTCCTCAGCAAGCTAGTTACAACATAAAATGGCTTGTCGAGAGTCTGACGCCCATAATAGAGAGTTGGTTTATAAAGATGGCGGTAAGCTCAATATATCTCTTTCTTCTTTTCTTACTATATCTACAGTACAACTAGTAGCCTCATACACATTTTGAGATCCCATCATATCACTCCCTAACACATCCAGACAATTCATCGCCAAATACACAACCCCTCTTACTCCTACGGTCTATACTTCTTAGCTTCTAACTAAGGCTCATAAGTCACACTCTACGACTCTACAATTCGCCATTCCGTCTCTACCGTCATCTTCCTCCTCCAAGATTCATTAAGCCGTCCCTAATATAGGTTCTATAGATCCGGTAGGTATTTTATATCGTTCATATAGTAGCATATCATGTCCCGATTAAGTGGCCTCGTATTGAACACATCGTACGAGCCACCCTTAACCGGATAAAGAGCTCAAGACCTATTTCCTTGGTCATCTTCCAGTCGTGCTTCTGGGAGAATGAAAGAGGCATATCATTAACAATGTATTTTTCTAGCCTATTAACGAAGCGCCGCCGACCGGCGGGACGTGCCGTATTCTCCATCAACTGTACATCTTCAATACTGTGGAGCCGTACACCAAAGTGATGGTGTAAGGCATCAGAGTCATTGTGGAGGTTAAAAAACACCTTGATAATAGCCTTAGTCTCAAGGATAGACTTGAATGTGATTCTGTTTGTGGTAGCTTAGGTGAAGGTAGATGATATAGAGTGAATTCCCAGCTGGAAGACTCTGAAGTTCATCGATCAAAGCAATCATAGCCTCCTTCGAATTTACTATATAGTGTGAGATATTTTCCGCAGCCATTATTGCAAGATATTAACATTCAGGCTTAGATGTTACGAAGAAAGGGTTATATTATATGGCTCATAGTTTTAAAGTAGCAAAGGAAGGGCCTTGATAGCTTGTGTTTAAATATCTCTCTGATTCGTATGATATACCCCGTGAGCATTAAGAGACAATGCCAGCTGGTCGAAGTCAAACTTACTTCTTTCGAAAATATCAGAAAAGCGAACTTAAAGCAGGGATCTCATACGATTGAAAGTGGCAGACTAGTTTAGTATGTTGCCGCATGCTGGAAAGTCATTCGCATGGCTTACGGAAGTGTTTCACCAAACTAAAAGCGATAGGCTTCTACAAAGATATGGCTGGCAAGATGTATGAATGTTTGGCTGTTGGTATAAAGTATATATCACTCGATTGGTGGAAGTAAAGCCGGACCATTCTGTATGGTATCGTCGGCCTCCCACATATAACCTACGGATATGATATAAGAAGTGTCAGATAGGTTAAAGGAAGACTATTCAACAACCTATGGGAGTTCGAAGGTGGCCAAAATAGGTGAACATAAGGCCAAAGAAGAATGCTTGAAAACCGGACAGCCATCTCCGCCAGGAAACCCACTACCTTTCGGCAGACAGATTACCGATAAAGAAATCAATATACCCAGCAGACAAAGCTGTTCTTAAGAGCAAAGTAATATTATGGCTTAAACTGTTGTATATTTCTTTCTTCTATCCTATACGTTAT
Source organism: Phaeoacremonium minimum UCRPA7 (assembly GCF_000392275.1). Taxonomy (NCBI): domain Eukaryota; kingdom Fungi; phylum Ascomycota; class Sordariomycetes; order Togniniales; family Togniniaceae; genus Phaeoacremonium; species Phaeoacremonium minimum. The sequence goes on from NW_006921006.1 coordinate 45,049, forward strand.
TGTAGACTACATTCATTCGCATGCGATTGCGCTAGGGCTGTGGCTTGTCCGACCAATCTCAGTCCGTAGGCAAATCGTAAAGACGCCATAAGACACGCTTATAAAATCTGATTGAAACGTATCATACTAGAAGGTAGCCACAATGTCTTAGAGAAATGATAATCTCTTTGCGGAGATTTTGATTAGGTATTATAAGAGACATTGATCAAGGGCTATCTGACAAAGATAAGCTTCTATCTTACTCATATCGAATGATTAAAGTATATCATGCTTGATGGCTGTAGCTTACATTGACTAATCACTGACATTATGTCATAAAGTATTAGGTACGGTCTCATTAGAGCATATAGTAGACCATATCCTACATTTTGGTCAACCACGGATGGTTTAGCTTATTTCACAAAGCAGAGACGAAGGTACATATATTAGGCCCGCTTCCTATACAGACTGAAGGCCTTCATACCTATAACGTAGCACTCCAATATACTGGAAGAAGGACCTGATTAGCAACGAAATCAGTATATAATATGCCTAAAGTCAAGAAATCCAAACGTCGAAGGTTGAATCTGGATGAGTTTACACCTGGTGATGTTGATCCTAGACCCATCTCCTCGTAAGTAGTGATCTAACATACCCTATAATCAAGACTAACATTATTGAGCCCTTACATAGGCATATCTATTGATATAGTTCTCACAAACGATACTATATTCAAGGTCTTTGACAGTATCCTACACAATTTCCCGAAACTATACTCTCTAAGAGGCATATATGATAACAGCATTCGTCTGGACATACCTGAGACTATTAGACACGTTATCATCCATCACCTATTTGCAGGCAGCTATCAGTGTCTCAGACCTAAGGGTTCGTCCTCATACGAAAGAGATTGCACAGAATTCAAGACCAACGTCCAGGCTTATACTACCGCCCGAGCCTACAAGCTGCCGGCTCTAGCAGAACAGGCTAAATTTAAGATAGAGAGGCTTAGACATAGATTGGATTTGCCCAAGGTCATTGATATTTTCAACAACATATATCCAAACCAAAAATATGACGATACATAGATTAAGGGCTATCTTCAGTCTCATATGAATGCTCTGTTCGCAGACCCTAGAGTAGTGAGAGCTGCCAAGAGTCATTATGGTTCTGATAATAGCTCTATCGCTAAAATTTTATTTATAAGTATTGTCGAGTTTCTAGACGCTTAACGAATGATCTTAAAAGTAAGGCCTACCTACGATAAAGTAAAGCTTAAACTTCGAATAGAACCAGAGCCAGAGCCAGAGCCAGAGCCAGGGCCAGGACATACAGAGGACGCTTCCACACCAGAGCCAATGGATTCAACTTTGGAAGAACTGATGCTTACTCTACCTAAGAAGTCGGATCCAAAGCCAATCGAAGCAGATATAGCCAAGCCAACTAAGAGCGAACTTATGTCGAAGGAGGATGCTTTCATGATGGTAGAAGAGCCTAGCTACTCAATAGATAAGCCAGCCACTAAAGAAGACGAGTAGACCATAAGCACATCATCTAAAGCTGAAGAGCCGTCAGCTACTACCGAGGAGCTCAAACCCATAATCTAAGACTAGTATAAATCTTTGACAACAGATAGAAAGAAGAAAAGGGAGAAGAAGAAGAAGCGCTTACACTAGGCTGATTCCCAAGTCTGTAAGGATTAGGTTGAACATATCTTAAAGCAAGGATGGGAAGAGTATGTCGTTTGCCATAAATATTTACGTCAATTGTCTAAAAGGCTTTGAGAGGATCATATAGGGTACTATACTATACTATACTATAAATACAACATTACTCTAAATCATAAAATCACACTTTACAATTATATCTAAAGGGCCTAGAAAGTAGTTTAGACTGATATTATAGTGTTCCTAATCTAACTGCTAGATATCATCCTCTCTTATCCTATTTTGACACCTCTCAACATAACACTCTATTATTGCCTCTTAAGAATCAAGACCATCAGACGAGGCTCCACCATATCTGCCTTAATCTTCTCATTAGTTGCTGTCTAAGTGCCTTCTCGCCGCCCCTCCCAATTTCGCATAACTGCTCCAACTCAAGAGGTAGGTACCTCTGTCTGGCCCTGTTAGGTCTCTAGAGTCGACTGCCATTGAGAGATAGAGTAAAGGGGGCTGGAACACTAGTGGAAGGAGTCTCCAAGGGCCACTGCCCTTATATAGTGGACCGAAGCTGCCGCCTTCCTAGCTGACCAGCTTCCTAGGCCTTAGGGAGGACAGCAGCGTCATGACCACAGCTGCTCAGAGGAAGTCTACCTGAAATATTTGAGGCATCTTAAAGCCCAACCACGGCCTCACCCGCACCTATAGGCCAATCATACGCGACTTTCCGAATGGCAGAGCAGAGGCAGGTCAGCCTAGCCAGCCGTCAGGGACCCCTACGCAGTGTCCCCATATATATAATACGATTAGTAAGGTCAACTGGGTCACAAAGGTGGGCCTAATGATTGTTTCGCGAGTAGGGAATAGCCATCTCGAAGCCTATGCCGGCTGTAGACGACGAGAAGAGGGCAAGATTATGCGTTACAACCGGCCCTATCTCTGTTATAGCATGTCGAGTAGGCCTTTTGAACCATATACAGGCTTCATTAAACCTTGACAGAGGAAGTATCTTTAGCCAGACTGTGGGTGACTATGGTGGCAGGATAATCGTTAAGAGCCTTCACTCCATTCGAGGATAGGGAGGTTGTCGGATGACGGTGTTGGTATCGGTGGATAGGGTCTGATAGAGGCTAGCCTTATATACAGGATTATGTATATTGCTGGGTTTCGCTTACAGCCTTAGAAGTTGCTTCGTCTCCAATGCTAACAATACGACCGAAAAGGCTGGCCAAGATCATTGCTACTATGGATACTGACGAAAGTACGCTAAACGACAACCTTTGTAGGTGTAGGGTAAGTACTATAGTGACTGGCCCACAAATGTTCGTTAGATATCTTCTAATGTTTTAGCACAGACGATTGCCTACTAACATTAGAGGAACAAATTGACCATTCAATCGTCTCAAGCGGAAGGGCAGGGGAATTAATCGCCTTTGAGTGCCGATAGCCTTAAATGTGTCGACTCGAATATACTAAAGCGTCACGAAACAAAGCAGAAAGGCAGGTTGCCTTATCTTCATTGAAGACTATGCTAACGTAGCAGTTGTCAACATCCTCGCAGCCTCCGACCCTACCGACACTTCTCTACCCGACTTCTATCCTCGCTCTCGAAAAGACTTAATCATGCCGGTTTGACTCTAGCACTCTATATCGGATAGTCTTATATCATGGACGAATGACATTCCGAAAGCCTAAGGTGTTGAAGATTATAGGATAGCCGACACTGTCACTATACCGAATAGCAACATAAGACTGCTTATTACCATTCAAAGTGACGGCATATCTCACTTTCTATCATCAGCTACTATCATAAACATAGATAGGATCGAATCATCTAGAGCTGTCGCTTGGCGTCATGGAGAGCAGTCACCAGAGGCAGTCCAACCACCGTTCCAAAGCGAAGTCTCGGATACACTGCCTACGATACCACAATAGTCGATCCAGTTTATTGTATGGCGCTAGAGGTTGGTGACACGCCAACCTTCTATATCAATGCCAACTAAATACTATGGTAGCAGACGCTAAGGTTGAAAGGTCAAGGGAAGACTAATAACCAATGCTCAAAATCGCTGCTGCCACAAGTCGCCCTCCAGGGCCTTTAAAACCGACCACAAGCATTGCAGTATGTGTCTGGGCCAATGCACCATTATTGTGTGTGGTTGATATGTACAACGACCTTGATCCCAACCTTTAATGAAGTTCTAGTCTCCAGAATATAGAGAAAAGTCGATAACAAAGGAACCAAGTGTACCTTGCATAGAGAGGAGTGTTCTCGTCGTATGAAAATTCTCATTTGCGAAAACAGAAGGCAATCCAAGCGATTATACAAAGATATTTACCAAATATATATATTATACTTAATCTTATCAGTATCTTACAGTCGTTATTACTAGAAGAGGCATTCTAATATAGGCCCCTAGAGCCAGTCAAGAACCTAAAAGAAAGGCCATCTACTCTATATACTAACCAAGTCATTTTTAAGATAGAAGGGCTATCTTGAAAGCTAATGAGCTCACTCAAATCATAGGCACTTCTAACTTTTCTATATACAAATCTGGCATACTCATAAGACTATGGTAAATACTCTATTCTAGTAAGAGATACTCAGACCTTACTGTCTTATATAGCAAGCATATCTATCAAGTACATAGAGCGATTGTATGTAAACAGTTTGAGGTTTTGCTTCTATATATCGATTAGGTTTCAAAGTATACTTTTGCTAGACTATATTCTAGTATTTCTTCAATTAAAATTTGGTAATCAGAAGATACTAAAAGGAAAATTTATCCTAGAAGATAACAACCCCTATATTATAAATATAATGATGAATTATCTCTATTATCTAGATTATAATACCTTAAAACAGAATGAGGCAGATTTTCAAGGTACCCCAACAACCTAGGAAAATGATGATACTCTAATGACTTGAAGCAGGGTACTAAAAGCCTTCAGATTCATTCAGATCTGCTACTACACACACAAGTCTATATAATAGCAGATAAATATATGATCGACTATCTTAAGGATCTTGCCCTTTGATAGTTCAGAATAGCTGCTCAACATAGATAGGTTATTAAGGACTTAATCACTGCAGTATAGCTCACCTACACCAAACCGATGGAGACAGACATAGGCTTAAGAAATGCCATCATAGTGGCTATCTACGAACGTCCTAACATACTAGACAAGCAAGAAATTCAAAACATCCTAAGAGATATAGGGAAGCTAGGCCATGACCTCATCTTGCACCTACAGTGTCTTTTCACTTTAGTTCTTTACAAGGCTATCAATACATAGAAGAGGTAGCACACCACAAGCATAAAGCAGGGTTTCTAACGACTTCCTTGGTATAATAGGCCTAGCTAATTCCTCCTAGGCCTTAAAGCAAGGAAATCTGTAGTCATAGTATAGTCGGCGATTAAGACAAAAACTATATAGATTAAAGATCGTCTTCAAGCCAAGCAAATATATAAACACCTTTATATAAAGCAATAAATACAAAAACCCTGATAAGGAATGATCTTTAGGGCGAGCTCCCCAGTCCACGGCTCTTCACAAGCATCTCTTCTAATCTCGGCCCTAACTAGCATCTAGGATTGTCTTACTCCTGTCCGGTCGAAGGTGAGGAAGGCTATTGAAGACAATATACGTATCCTATGCTCGTGAGAACGGCCAAGTCAAAAGCATACGCAAACACTGCCAATTGGCTATTCTATACCAGTGTATAGAGCTGTTGGTCAAAGAAGCAGATCTGGCGCTCCACCAGCCTACACACTATCTGAACCATCACCCTTTACTCTAGAGTAATCTTAGGTCAGGTAAGCCCAGCTTTAAGGCTAATAACTAACTGGCGTATTGATTGAAGTTGCTCTTTTATATTAGTAATACGGCTCATACTGGTTTTTAAGCAATCAAGATGGCGGCTGGCTAGATCGGTAAAACTAGTTAGAGTTGACGGTTGGAGCGGTAGTGGTAGAGTACCATAGCCAGCTTTGTCGTAATAAGGATATATCATATAAACGAACAAAGGTAAAGTAGCAGATTTGTTGAAGAAGTAACTTAAAACTAGAGTCAAGTAGATCCTGCGGCAGTATAGAGAAGAGGGCTGAGTAGGCAGGAAAGATGACTTTGTTTTACCTTAAGTACAATCAGCTTTAAGCCGGCAGGATTTTAATATATTTATACTTATCTAGGTAGGTATCGGTAGCTATAACATTGCTTCGACCAGGAACATAAACAACAAAGCCCTAGGCTACATTAGTGAAGCATCTAGCTTGGGTAGTATAAATGGTATACTAGGAACTTCTATATTTGTCCCCCAATCGCTAGAAGATGTTGAACCAACAGACACTCGTCTAGCCAATGCTTATGCTCAGTGCCTACGATCTGATGTCATAACAAATCGGATATCGCCCCCAAAACATACCAGAACGGCTAAAGGCACAAACGAGTGGAGGACTCTGACGGTCGACTCTACATGGTGGGTGGGAGTATTATCCACAAAATTAGACGCCTCTCCAGTGATGGAGGGTTGTCAGGCGCTTATGGTTGCAGTAGTATCACCCATTTTTAGCACCCAAAGTTAGGGTCTAGCCCACCAAAGGGTGCTTGCTGCATCACTTCTCGTGGCAGTAGGGTAGTAGTGGACCTCTTCCCCTCCATCCGGGAAAGAGCAGTCTGGGAGACTATCAGACGGCGGTGTCGGTATCGGTAGGTAGGGTCTGATCGAGGGTAACCTGTTGCATGGGATTATGCGCATTGCTGCATCTCGCTCGCCGCTCCAGTACTTGCTATCAGAATAGGTGACATACTAGCTCCCATGCTTCAATTATACTAGTTCTAGGGTGACCCTTAGTTTCTACAGTCGGCCGTCGGGTATCGTCAGCAAACCATTCGGCGTCTCTATCACATTCAGTTCATAAAGATGTAAACCTTTATGTAAGACCATATTCATATCACTAGAACATAAGTAGAGTGCTAGGATCGACATTTTACATAACGATTGAAGTATGTTATTCAGAAAGTAGTGATCCCTTCTCATTTGGCCAAACACTCTATAGAAGCCTAGGACCGGTTGCTCGATAGAATTTATGACGACATTTCGAGTTTGCTACGATAAATATTAACTCTAGCTCTCTAACATAAGGACGATGCCTTACTTTGTTGTCGAAGGTGGAAACTTTGGCCAAATCCAAAGCTTCGACAGTTTGAAAGTTGAACCCATTCTTTAGGGTTTCATCAACACGCTTCCCAGTAGCTAGATCTTCTGCTACCTAGTACCCCTTCTCGTCGATGGCTTGGCAGATGTCTTTCCTCAACGTTGAATCCATAGACATATGATATACTATCGTGATTATCGGACATAGTACTAAAACTGTCGGAGTGGGAAATTTCGTTTGGTGATATTAGGCTAGAACGTATTATCCCCTCCTGCTCAAGAGGGGCAATCTAGTATTAGCCTAAGGCAAAAGTAGGGTCAGCCTCCCTATCTCCCACTTTATACACAGGCTGCCAAAAAAAAGGAACAAAAAAGTAGTATAACGCAATGATACATTTAACATATATAGGATATTTCTAATAAACGCAACAAGACAGAAGTAAGCTAACCAGATATGGGTCTAGAAGCTCGAAATAAGCCCTCCCCCGACAGTATAGGATACAAAAGCGGTATTGATATGGTAGGCAAAGCGTCCTACAAGTATAGGGTAATGGTGGAGAGAGGGATAGACAGACATAAGATCTAGGAGGGCTTAGTGGGCTCTACAACCCTCCAAAGACTGTTAGTGGGGCATACAATCGCTTAAAATTAACCATATACATTATGTCTCTAGGCCAACACACTATTATGATGCATGCCTTACTTATATAGTCTTGATTTGTCGTATGGTTTACCCCCAGTCTCTAATCGTGTTCTAGCCAACGTATCTCCAGAATATAGATAGAAGCCGACAACAAAGAAAGTAAGTATACCTTACCTAAAGAGGAGTGTTTTCGTCTTTTGAGAATTCGCATTTACGAAAGCAAAAGGCAATCCAGGCGGTCATACAAAGATATCGAACGAATGTATATATTGAGCCTAATCTCATCAGAATCCTACAGTCGTTATTGCTGGAAGGGGCATTCCAATCCAGGTTCCCAGAGCCAGTCAATATCCTGAAAGGAAGGCTATCTACTCTGCATACTGACCAAATCGTATTCAGCATAGAAGGGCCATCTAAAGAACTAATGAGTTCACTCAAATCGTACTTCTCACTTTCTACATATAAATTTGATTTACTTACAAGGCTATAGGATAGGTTATATTCTAGCAGAAGATACTCAGACCTCACTATCTTGTGTGGCAAGTGTGTCTATCGAGTACATAAAGCGATCGTGTATAAACGGTCTGAGTTTTTTGCCGCCGCCTGTCGGTCGGGTTTCAAAGTAAGTTATTACCAGACTAACCTTCCAATATTCCTTTAGTTAACATTTGATAATCAGGAAGGTCTAGAAGGAAAGATAGTTCTAGAAGATGATGATCCTCATATCATAAGTAAGCTGATAAAGTATCTCTACTATCTTGATTATAACGTCTTAAGACAGAATGAGGCAGACTGTCGAGACATTCCAACAGCCGATAATGGAAATAAAGACCAGAGTGACTTATAGGAGGATGTTAGAAGCCTACAGATTTGTTCAAAACTATTATCTCACGTACAGGTCTATATAGTAGCAGATAAATATATAATCAGTAGTCTCAAAGACCTCACCCTTCGGAAATTCAAAACAACCGCTCGACAAGGATGGGTAATTGAGGACTTAGTCGCCGCAACATAGCTTACATACACCGAAATCACGGAGGCAGACAGAGGCCTGAGGAACGCTGTAACTATAGCTATCTACAAGCATCCTTACATTCTAGACAAGGAAGAGATGTAGGATATACTAAGAGAGATAGGTATGCTAGGCCTTAATCTCATCATATATCTACGTCGCAAATTACAATTCTAGCTCCAAGAGATAGTCTTCGGAAATATTCAGCCGAACGCTAAGTATATTATAATAAAATCCCAGCCAGTTTTCTGTCATTCTTGGCGGGCGGTGGGCCTATTGCGTCTGTATTTTATCCATACGTCTATATATATGTCTCAAGGTTATCGCCAATAATGTCCTCTTCTAGCCAAACCACTTTGGAAGGCTGTTTAGATTATTGTATGTTTGGTCTGCGAGGAGAATAGCTTAGGTCTAAAGACAGCCGTAAGGCCCACGACTACCTTCTTATATATACTGAGTTGGGGGAGCAGG
>NW_006921006.1:54342-61438 GCF_000392275.1 Phaeoacremonium minimum UCRPA7
TCCGAACACGATGTCTGTATGTATGGAATCGCGACCTCCCAGAGATCGACCAGAAAGGAAAATAAACAAAATAAAGACGATTGGCTGCTAATCAAAGTCAAATTACTTAGAAGACTTAAGGAACAAAAGAGTCTGACGTTTAGAGTCGACTTTAGAATATAATCGAAAAACTCGAAAATACGCCTTTATCAAGCTGAAAACACGACTATCATTAAGATAAACCATAACAAAAGATTAAACTTTCAAAGCAATCTAGAGACTGATCAGACCTTGATCAGTTACCAGAACTTTGATTTTAATGAATATCTACATTTTTCGGAAAGATAGCTGGAAGGTAGCTGAATATACCTTCACAACCTATATACACTGCCACTTCACTTCATCGACTCAACTATAATAAGATTTCTCAAGAATTGACGTCTTTTGGGGACTGATCAGGCTTCATTCTCACCAATAAAAATGGTCTAGAACCCAGAAAACCGAAATGGCCTATGCGTATGGTCCCCTGATTCTGACCCCTATGTATGCAATTCCGCTTAGGAGGATACCAAGCAGAGGGTTACAGAATCCTGATAGGACTGCCACCTAAAGCCTTAGAACCGCTAATTCCAATCCGTTAAGACCCTGAAAAAAAAGCTTTACTGACGAATTGAACATACTAGATGATCCAATGGCATTTGCCAATATAGGAGAAAATGTTGAGGCCAAGCCTTAACGATTTATATAAGGAAAAGACTGTGGAGACCCTGACAAGGATTGTCCTAAGACCACCCTAACCGCCGGCTTCCACTGATCACAGAATGAAGCGATTGGCTGCTCTCACTAGGGAATTGCCTGAGGATATTCAAGCGAGAAGCAAGTAAACCTATTTTGTCACCGCTTCTTAGAGAATAGACAATATTCCTTGCCGGTCATCGACGATAATCGAGCAATAATAGCAGCTATCATCCTCACCGCCGATACTTTAGGGTCTAATCATAAGGCCAACTATAACGAAACAAGAAACGACGATTATGACAAATATGACCCAGACTTTGATAGACCTTAAAAGACCTTATTAGATCCTAAAGATCTTAAAGACCTTGTTAGACCTAAGATGATGCTAAGACGGTATACTAAAACACCAAGCAAAACCACTATGATACCCTACTACTTTGGTAGATAGAGCTTCACCATACAAATGAATAAGCTACAGCCATCGCTACATACCTTGACGACTAGTAGGGCCTGGACCTACTAGCGTAAGTAAAAATGATTTGAGGAATGTTTTGTTAAGGACGGCACCAACGCTAGCTCTTAATGGGTATCCTACCCAACAAAAAGATGAGAAGAATTCTACTGATTAGAGAAGAAAGAGTAGGATGAAAATCGATAACACCCCTGATCAATATTGAGAATACCAGAAAAGCTGAAGATTGAACCGATTCTCGACAACAAACGACAAAACATATATATATAATATATCATCACCAAAGAAAAGAAGATGGTCTGAATCTGACAATATATCTTCAAATTTGCAAGCCCCATTCAACAAACCGAACAGGAATCAGTCTCGTTTGCCTAATCATCAAAGCTCTTCGTCGATTGCCTCCATAAGGTACCAACAGAATCAATCCAGATTAGATCTTAAGCCTTCCATATCGTCATCTACACCGGTAGTGCTGACACCACTCGAAGGCTTCCAACTGTCGGACCCTCTAAACGATATATCATCAGCACCAGACCCTACCATAGGTCTCTAGGATGACGATAGGTCTGATCATGATACTAGGGGAAAGTATAGTTTGAAATTCCGCCAAATGCCTAAGCCTAATGTTGTAGAAGCTCCTCGATTTAATGGTCAGAATGTCACCAAATTCCTTCGCCACTAGGAAGATATAGCCGAAGACTACAAGCCCCCTAAAGACCAACAGGTCCGACAGATGCACTTGTACTATATTAGGGAAGCAAAATTGATTATAGAACAGATCGCCGAATTGGCTATAAGGGAGGAGGCCGAGAATCGCCTCGCTCATATGAAAGAGGAACTATACAGACGTTTCCAGGCCTTCGATAAGGAGATGATACACAATTATACCACAGACCTGATCACCTTTCTCCAAAAGCCCTTGCCTAGTGATCCAAGCAGCCTAAGCAATAGTGTCTTTAAATTCGAAAATCTGCTTACCTACAATAATATCCTAAAAACAGATAAGCAATATATATACCAATTCTTTACGATTCTTCCTTTCGACTACCAGTCGAGAATTCAGAATAGGCTGAATATCTCCCTTAATAAAGTACAAGACATATCGTATGATCAGATCCGTCAGATACTTCGGAAAATCCTGAAGGACGATATTAGAAGGATGGCGGCTGCTTCGGGAAGGTACGCCTTGCCATACCTATAGTCCCATACGGCTACCACTCCTTCTGGTTACCCTTCCACCACAATTGACACTCTAAGAGCCCCTTCGAGTGAACGGTATAGTGATCACCTGCAGCCGCAAGTTCTATACTTCGCTGAGGCTCAATTGCGAGTGCAAACACCGCCACCTATAGGAACTATTACAACCTTCGAATTGGCTGACATGATGGCCGCATTAAAAATCCAACGTCAGGAAATCAAAGCTTTGAAGACTAAAGTAATCAATATGAAGGGTGGTAGGCAAGTGATTAGCATAGCTTCGAACTATCATAAAGTAGCTTATTATCCTTCGCCATATCCTTATGCCGCTGTGTCTACCTACCATATACCGCCTAGACAGATTGATCCATCTCAACAGATGTATGATTCCTTTTACGAAGGAGCCTAATATAGGCGAGGCGGGTATGGCCAACAACGGCGCCCAATGGATAAAGTAAAGTGCTTCTACTGTAGGAAACCAGGAGAGCGAATGAACAATTACGATGAGTATCATGATGATCGGCTTTATAAGGTCTGTCACTACGACAGTGATATACAATTGTTCTTTCCTAGAAGGCCTACAAATGTTAGAAATACCCTGAATATTCCTAAGGCACTGACGGAACGGTAGAGAAAGGAAGGAAAGATAAGGAACATTATATATTCCTAGCTTACCTAATATACGTCCCTGCCTGACGCCACTACCTTACGACAGATGATCAGAGGAGACAATCTGCCAAACATACATATTAGTATAAAATACCTAACAGTGTCTAATGATACGATTGACAAGGAAATACGACCTACCGAGAAACCACCGCCAGGCTAGAAGGCCAAAATCACCCTCTAGGGTGGGAGTGTCGTTACTCAACGAACTGATCAAAGATCAGAGAGGAACATACCGGCTATCCTACAACAAGCGAAGGTAGAAGAAATCGAACAAGCCATACGTATTGACACGAAAGTGCAATTCGTTGTCGACCATGATAGTGGACCTTCCTTCGCCATAGACCCAGCGATCTAAGGCTTTATATAGACAAGGCGTAATCGACACAATTCTACGTCTCCTTTCCCAATAATTGATTTGTTCGCTCCTAGGGATAAACAAATGCCACTCTTATCGTTCGCCCAAATCGTCAAGAAGCGTAAGACCAAGTATGATATATCATCACGAATCGTCGAAATTGACGATGCGACAGCCAATATAGCAGAAGGGGACAAGATGAAGGTTGATCAGCTCCTAGATAACAATAAAAATCGAAATGAAAGCGAATTAGGGAAAACGAGGCTACAACCAAATCCAGAAGGGATGGAGGAAAATTTTTCGGAAGACTACAGCGGTCCTTCCGGATCCGGCCCTGGTGTTAGCCCTAGCCGTGTTAGTCCTAACCTTCCAACCAAGGCAGGAAAGAACGACCCTGCGACAACCACAACACTTGATGGGGATGTGAAATCAACGGAGAATACTGAGGAAGGGTTGAGGAAGGGAATTGGCCGAGAAAAAGCAGGAAGCAAAGCATAAGGAACGAAAATTGTGCCGGCACCATAAACGCGAGAACAACTTGTGGAAAGGCTCTCAAGCGAATTGCTTGCGGCCACCATCAAGATATCGGGTGCCAATCTCCTGCTTTTAAGTATACAATTGGCGACAAGGTTCTTCCAGCTGGTAGAAGATATGAAAGATAAAGTGATAGAAACAAGGATCCTACCAAAAACGACGATAGAAAAGGTGGAAAGTGGCAACTTACATACTTTCTCGGCCGTCTAGGAAGTCGATTTGAAAGACCACCAAGAGGATCCGTTCGATACGCCAACGTTGGCCATAGTTTATAGGAAGGAAGAACTAATTTGAATCCTACTTCAACATACGACCTTACAACCGTTACCAACCTGGATCAGCGCCTTGCCAAGGGTGATCATACGATTGGGAGAAGAGTACTAGGGAAGCAATGCCTTTCAAGCCATAATTGACAGCGGATCGTAAGTCAACACTCTTCTATATAAAGTATGGAAAGCGATAGGTTTACCGTCATATAAGATGAGTATAACTTCGAAAGGGATCTACGCTAGAGAAGTACCTTTCTTTGGAGAAGTGGTCACAAACATTTATCTGGCAGCTGATCTATGTCAGCAGGCCTATTTCTTTATCCTACCATCATCCAAATCCATCGATAAGATCTTGTTAGATATATCCTTCGTTATTGACACAAAGTTTTCATACAAATACGACCCATCATCTAGGTACATTTTTGGCCGAATCGTATTGAAAGGTAGGATCAAAGTCCAGATACCTATTACTGTCACTAATCAGCCTTTAAAAGCCTCGCTGATACTCTCAGGAGACTAAGTATCGGCTCAGAAAATGTCCCTAATATAGTCATACTTAAGGAGGGGGAAGTATTAGTCAGAGAAGTAGCAGAGGGAAATACACTAGAAATCGTCAAAATCGTGATCAACTCAGTCGTCGACCTACTCGCCAGATATATATGGGAAGAGACCCTAAATAAGAAAAGAAAGATTGATCAGTCGCTAGAGGGTATATACAAACAATACAAACCAACCAAAAACTGGATATATGCTAAACCGTTTCAACGAATCGGAAGGTTTAATATAAGGAAGACTAGGACCATTACAAAGAAACTGTTAAAGACACTGACGGTCATAGTGAAAGAAATGGTTGGGATTTATATAATGTATAAAAGAAAGGTATAAAAAGTGCAACCTATAGATAATTTGCCGTCTGACGGTTCGTTACCAGAAGGCGATCCACATTAGAGGCAGAAAAGATGAGACAAGGTAAAGAATCAAATCAAGGAAGAAGGGAAATTCGACGACTTAATAACCAGGAAATTCAGCAAAATCAAAGAAGGAACACATCTGACGGCTGATCGGCTTAAAACGATACTAGCAGACTATGATATCAGGCTCCTACCTAAGAAGGAATTACTATTGTAAACGATGCTTTTCAACAGAGAAGAGACGCTTACCTAAGACTTCAACAACGTAGAAGCTATCCACAAATTGGTAGCACCACCCCAAGCAATCAAGACGATCGAACACAAAGCTTGGCAGGTACCTAGTATACCAATTCTAAAGCCCCTTATAGGGAAGGTCATCAAACTGCTTAGGGAAAGGATTGCAAGAGGAGTACTTAAAGAAAGTCATACAGCCTACAGAAACTCATGGTTCCTAGTACAAAAGAAGGACGGTAGTCTCCACCTAATCAACAACGCTACAAAGATCAATACAATCACAGCTTAAGACACATTCATACCTCCAACTACCAAAGAACTTTCCGAAGATTTTGGCATATATACCGTTTTGACACTCTATAACCTCTTCTCTAGGTATAATCAGGTTCCCCTAGACATAAAAAGTAGGGATTTGACGACGTTTACGACGCCATTAAATCTACTGAGAATATGCACATTACCGTAAGATACAACAAATTCGGTGGCACAATTTATGCAGATCATGGTCTACATTCTCTATAACCTAATCCCAAACATCTGCCAAACTTTCCTCAACAATCTCTATATTAAAGGCCCAACTACTAGATACGACGACAAGCCCCATAATCAGTACCCAGGGCTTCGAAAATTCATTATAGAGCATATACAGAACATCGATCAAGTCCTTCTAAACTGCGAACTGGCCAGGGTCACCATTACGGCCAAGAAATCCCAATGGTACAAGAAGGAAGCCATTATAGTAGGATACCTCTACAGAACAGATGGCCGCAAGCCTGATCAGATGAAGATTCGCAAGATCCTTAAATGGAAGCAATATAACTGCTTAAAAGACGTGTACGCCTTTCTTGGAATTGTCGGCTTCTATCGGATCTGGATAAAAGGATATATAACCACGACTGAACCACTCTTCAGACTGATACGGAAGGACACACCTTTCGAATGGGCCAAAGCACAACTAAAGGCAATAGATAGTCTAAAACAATCTCTAACGAATCCTCCAATCCTGATCAGCCTTGACTATACCCCAGAGGGTGGCATAATCATCCTAATGACCGATGCTAGTCTTACAGGATGGGGTGCTATGCTGATACAGTTAAAAGATGGTCATCGAAAACCGACGCGATTTGAAAGTAGAATCTGGACCTCCACAGAGGCTAAGTACGACGCAACAAAACGGGAATGCCGAGGTATGCTATTTGCGCTTAAGCAGCTGAGATACTACCTCTATAGAGTCAGATTCACCCTTAAGACAGACGCCAAAGTACTGATATACCAGCTTAATAGGACAATGACCGACTTGCCCGAAGCACTGATCAATCGTTGGATCACCTAGATTCGTTCGTTTGACTTCAAAGTAAAGCATATTAGTAGAGCTAAGAATTCAGTAGCCGATAGGTTGTCACGAAAACCAGCGACGCTTAGTGACATGATCGAGAAAGAGCAGGAAGGCGATCTTCAAGACTTTATTGACGCCCAGATCATGGCAAATATTGTTACAGAAGCTGATCAAGCCCCAATTGACTTGGATAACCAGTTCAATTGGTCATAAGCCTCTTACGAAATCAGTCGATACCTTCTCCATAATAAGATGCCGGCTGATTATAACTCCCGTCAACGAAAAAGATTCAAAAACAAGTACAACCACTACATAGTACAGGATGGCATACTACACTACCAGGAACAAAATGGAGCCCTCAGAAGGGTTATAGATGATCCGGAAAAGCGAAAAGAGCTGCTC
>NW_006921006.1:61651-67201 GCF_000392275.1 Phaeoacremonium minimum UCRPA7
GCACATCAATATTGATATTCAATATATGCCGCCGTCTCAAGGAAAGGGAGCCCTTTTGGAAGCAAGATACAATCTGACTGGTTTCGTGGAAGCAGAAGCCATCGCCAAGGCCAACTCGAAAACAGTTCGGAGATTCCTTTAGCGAAGAATCGTATGCCAATATGGGTTGCCTATCATGATCACCATAGATAGAGGATCAGAGAATAAAGGAGAAGTTACTAAGTTTCTACAAGAGCTTAATATCTTCAAAGTCACTACATCTTCATATAATGCTCGAGCGAACGATATCACAGAGAATGGGCACATACCCATAGCATCAGCAATAGCCAAATACACCAATAAAATAGGAAAGGATTAGATAAAGCTACTATCGACCATCCTTTTCGCCGACAGGACGTCAATCAGAGGATCTTACGGATGTTCCCTGTTCTATTTGATGTATGGATATAACCTAGTTCTCCCTATTGAGACAGTTGTCCCAACTTGGCGAGTTCTAGTATAGGAGAAAACAATGGACAGCCATGATCACCTACAAGAAAGGCTCAAAATACTAGAACGTAAGGAAGAAGATATAAAAAGGGCTCACAATACTATCCTCACTTTCAGGCAAGCATTAGCGAAGCGAAGAGATAAGGCCAACAAACACCAATTCTGACCAGCCAACGCTAAGCTACAAGAAGAAGATCTAGTCTTAATGTTTGATAACCCTAGGTCGATTAACAAATCTGTAGCGATAAAGCTAGCATATAGGTGGAGAGAGCCTTATATAATTCAAAAAGTTAGGAAAGATAAAGGGCATAGTATTTATCTCCTACAGACTTTAGACAGCTTTCCTATATGTAGAACCTTCACACCCACCCATCTAAAGAAATTCGTTAAAGATGATCAGGGTGTATAGATGCCATCTACCGAAGATAAGATATGGTTGATAGAGTTACCACAATACCCTAGACGACCTATACTAGAGGAAGATAAAGAGGTAGACGACGATTCAGTTGACATAGACCAAACCATAAGGCCAGACAAGGAGGGTGAAAAACAACAGGAATAAGAAGAAAACAACCCTCCCCAACATATACTTCGAAGCCAAACCAAGCCCAAAGACCAACTAAAGGATTGGGTCAACCAGAGTGAAGTCCGTAAGCATACGCCTAGGTACGCCAAAGAAGGAGACAGTAGTAGCGACAAAGACAAGGAAAGATCAGCAAGCGGAGAGAGTATAAGCACTGATCAGAATGTAGTAGAGGATGAGATAATAGTTGCAGGATCTGAATGATACTAGGTTTTATCAATTGGTATTAGTGAGGCATAATCATGTTAATCTTCCTTCTTCTCTCACTAAGAGCTTACTCTCAAACAATCATCCAAATAAAATTCTACCTACCAATTAAGTTGAATAATACCGCCCTACACTGATCAGTAGCCAAAAGCTTCTTACAAAAGGATAACTTAACAGTATAGCCTGATTCGTAAAATACGTAGGAAGGTAATGTTGTTGAGTAGGAAGGAAGAATAATATGTAAGATAAGGAAAGAATTTTATTAAAGTAAATTTCCTTTGTCATGTAAGCTAGCTTTATAATTGTTTCCTTTGTCCTTTCTTTGATCAGCCTAATGCTTTAAAGCAAATAGGGAAAATATCATCCTTTGTTCGGTTTTCACAAAGGCATTGTTACATAATGCCATCAAGACTCTACCTCCCCTTTTGCCTCATTGCCTTATGATTTCCCCATCCTTTCAGCCTTCTTCTTCTAATCAGCTTACTACTTCTCAATATAATTGTCCTGTTTCTCCTTAACCCTAGTAGCTATACCTTCCCAGCAGATAACCTTTGTAGTCTAGCATGTTTCGAGACAAAGACAGCAAGGTCCCAATTCTAGAAAGCTCCTTTTGCGAGCGGCCATCATCCGGATGCTAGGGTATGTTCCAATGCCTCTGCTTTAAGTGTTATAGGAGCAATCCTTCTCTTCCAGATGGTACATACAATTGCCGCAAACGCCGTAGTTAAATCCGGGCATTGAAACACACTCGAAAAATGGCTACATAATGTGTACCTTGGTCTTGGTCCGGTGCTGAGGAAATCTCCTAATCGACTTTAGATAGCGGTTTTCACAGCACTCATATGGGTTGAGGTTGCGAGTACCGTAGAGCTGAACGAAAAGACCCTTCGCTCTTCCGCCACGGCTGCTGATCAGCTCTATATAATTGTCGAGTAGTCCTCCATTTACGATCTCAACAAAAACTGGCTTAAACTTCGTTGGTTGAAAATCGAGTTGCCTAATAGCTTGCTATGATTCGTTAGGAAGAAGGTCCTAGAATAGCTTCTTTATAAAGTCTACGTTTTCAACAGTCTATTTAAGGTAGAGATTGTGCGCTAGACCCTAAACTTCGGAGATCATGATCACCCTAAGGCAGTACTACCAATTGGAGGTGAAGACGGAGGCGCTATTATCAATGCATAGGTATCTTAAGACCCAAGTATATATACCCTTATCCTCAATCTCTCGAGTTCGAGGCAGATAAGGAACGATAAAGTGATCAAGGTTCTGATCAGCCATGATTGATTATTATGGCATAAATTAGGTAGATATTAGACTTAGAAATGATGGTTGAGAAAAGGAGGAAAGGTATGGAGGGCGAGATATATGGGGTAGTGGACGGTATTTATAGGCGAAAAAAGGGGGAAAAACAACAAAGCGCTTATACAATTCACACAACCCAAACAACGAGATGAGACGAATTGGTTATACTCATACAAGAGGAAGGAGCGTATGATTAGGAAAGAGCTTCCTTTATTTTCGCACAAAACGCGTTTATTACATAGATATAAATTAGGCGAAGTGTTTCCCCTTCAACCCTATACCCATCCATCCCTACGACAACAACCCTTCCTTATATCTCCTCCTTCGTACACACGACTACGACCACACAAAAACAATTCGAAAGATATTATATCGATTTAAGACTGATCAAGCCTAGCTCTTCCTTCCCTCTTTACTTACTTCAAATGAGTGGCATAAGTAAGGGAGAAAAAGAGGACGATTTTACGATTCGCCCCTTCTCATCATTCAACATAGGGTCTGACAGCGATAATGAACGACCTGTCAAAAAGTAGCGATACCTCTTTCGTAATTATAGCCTTGATAGAGAGAAAACCGATGAGGATAAGCCTTCTATACCTTAAGGTAGAAGGGAGCCTCCTACTGTCAATTATTGGCATACTATAAATCGTCTTAGAGAGCTTCTAGTTTTATATATATCTGAGCCTCCCTCTGGATAAGCCTTTGCTTCTTCACCACTTACTAGCCTAAACCCTAGACTGTCAACACCTACTAGACTTTAATCTTCTATAGGGGATGATAATATATGGAATCCCAAGGCTCCTATCAGATTTGGGCTACAGAGTAACGCTGCCGTTCCTTCTCCTACGCCTATAGGACCTCCTAGTTCGACTGGGAGGCTACCATCTATCGAGCTATCTGTTGATTGGAATAGCCTTATAAGGCCTAGTCAACTGGCTCAGTCAGCCGCTATAAGCCATATCAGTCTTACTAATCAAAGGGGAGCTAATCCTATACCTTCTTTACTAAGTCAACAAGGAGACACTACCACAAACATCTCTCAGGCTTAGCCAAGGATGCCAATCAGAAGGGTTAGCCAAACTCATAGAATTACAAATATAAGAGCTAAAGCATTCCCTCCTATTGAGGAGATCAACTTGATCAGTCGACCGGCTTATTTCTTCACGCTAGCTAGAGAGCATACGCTGGAGATGTTTATACAATACTTCTCATACGTTAAGCCTTAAAGTACGTAGGTAGGATACGATGGACCAAACGCCCCAGTTACTCGAATGAAGCTAGACCTTGTTCCTATCCCTACCTACATGCTGGAGCTCTACAACCTAGAAGGGCACTTAATGAGGAACGAGTGGCTCACCTAGGAGGTGATCAGGGCTAGGCTACTTATAGAATGCCAAGATATCCTCACTTAGGTGTGGATTCCGACTACTACTGTATGGGAATTAGAGACGAAGCAATTCCCTATGACTGAAGACGACATCCCTCTTATCTAAACTCGCCGATTTCTTATACACCCGCTACATCAGCATAATCATTAGTGTTTAGATATCTATGATCAGGCTCACCATGATGCCTACTTTTTCGACTCTTTCCTTGGGGGATCTCCGGCTCAATATATATGATGGGTAGAAGAACTACTAGAGGACTGGCTAAAAGAGTAAGGGATATCGGTTCTAACCTGTAAGGCTTTGACAATATAGTCAGTGCAGATCACTACTTAGAGAGCCTACTGGGAGTGTGGTCTCTTTCTGCTTGAAAATGCACGGGTATTCCTTAGGGAACAACACCTTCACCATACCAAGCCAGCCATTGACTAGGCAGACTCGAAAGTCTATAAAGGTCATGAAGGTTCTAACCCTCAAGACTTAATGTAGGAGCTTTAGATTATCATGATCAGGAAAGAGATCGGAAACGGGACAGCCTTATATACACCTGAAGCTCCTCAAATCAATGACACTCAGGAGGATTAGATCTCTAGAGTCCCAAACTCTATTGTCGCTATAGAAGGACCTAGAGTCAAGGCAGAATATAGCGACCATATTTTGAAGATGAACGTAAAGGTTGACCCTAACAAGTTAAAGGAGATACCTAATCTTCGAAAAGATATCTTCAATCAATTGTTGAAAGATAGGGCTAACAACAAGACTAAGGTTCATCAACGTAGTCAAAAGACCCTTTTTACGAATATAAAGGGCAATTTGATAGAGGAAGAGATGAAGGCTTTAAGCAATAGAGTCAGCTCCGTGGATCTAGGTGGTAGTAGAGTCCCTTCTTACGGTAGCTTAAGTAGAGGAAGTATATCCGAATACTATACCTGAATAAGCAATCGAGCTATATCACCAAGTCGACTCCTTATTTCTTGAGAGCAACCTAGTAATAATCAGCAGAAATAGATTCTTGCTAGGCCTCAAGTACCATAGCCGGATGATAAACCACCGATCGAGAAACGCCCTACTTATAATCATCGCCTTAAACCTAATACCCACTTATCGCCATCACATAAGGCTAGATAGATAGGCTAGGCCAATTATAAGAGGGAACAAAGACTGATCATCAGAGAGACTCATCCTGATCTGGCACAGAAGAAAGAAGAGCAGAATAGGGCCCAAGATTTGAGGGCTCAACAAAGGCAAGGATCTAGGGCTATAGGAGCTCCTGTTTTATCCCCTATACCTCAATCTCCTCAGAGTAGTATTACACGGTCTAATCACTCTCGAAATCCTTCTCAGCCTCCTCAGAACCCTGATTGAAGGGAAGAATCGCTTCCTACTAAAGGTGGTCGGGCTCAATAGGGGCATAGTGGAAGGTATCCAAGTGAGCCGACAAGGTTTAGTAAGAGACTTTGCAAACGGTATAGAGAGCCGTGAAGTCTACTGATCAAGACTCTATCTAGCCGGATAAGCCAGTGGGCCATCCTAAGCTTCATATATTATTAGTTTTCTTACCCCTTGTTATATCTTGGTCTCTCC
>NW_006921006.1:67420-69495 GCF_000392275.1 Phaeoacremonium minimum UCRPA7
AGAGGGTGTTGGTCAGCAGTAGGCACTGCTGCCCTGTTTCAATACTTCAGATACTTTCTAGAATTATGAATATGATACTATCCTATACTAGCTTCGATATATTTGACTCTATTATTTCTATTGTCTTTGGAAAGCTGTTTGAAGCCGATGCAGTGAACGTCGCCTATGCTAGGCTCAGTTCTCTATATAAAAGAACATTACATTTGACATATATAAGATTACATCTGTGACGTAGGTTCAGGAATCTCTTAAAACTCTGTTAGCTTGTTCTAGAAACTGAATTAAAGTTATCGAGAATTTATCTACTATAATGTATTATTTTCAAATGTGTACATACATCGAGGCAGGGGTCCATAGCTTTTAAGCACTACGTCTAGGTGGCTCGATGACTTATAGACACTAAGCTAAGTCTTTTCTCACCACCAAAATTTACCTTTAACGTTATCCCAAGTCTATTCATAGATACTTGCTTCTATAACATATATTATCCCAGATCGTAGACTCAGCATTGAATTAATATAGGAAATGCTCAAAGATTCAGCAGCCTATATGCCCACGTTACAGCAAGCATCTTCGTAAACGGCCGGCTGAAAACCTGTAACTGTGGGACATATTGAAGGGGCCCTGGGAATGTACGAGGGAGGTTCGACAAGACATGTGGTCAGAATGCTTAAGCTTCCGTTGAGTCAAGTTTGATTATACTATTGTCGGCAAATAAACTACTAATTCAAGTTTAGCGGCACTCACACATAGGCACTACAAGTACCGCTAAACCTATATAGTTAGTCAAACAGAAGGTTCTCAAAGGTATCACTAGTGAATGCCCTTATCTCAGCTTCCTAGTTAGTCAACATCAGCATTTCTACAATGCCACAAACATAGAGGATATGATCGAAGACTTAGTCTAGGAGAAGATCTAGAAAGTGCTTAAAGCGTGTGGAATAGACAAGTGTAAGGCAGAGTTACTAACATATAAGGTAGCTACCATCTTAAGAGTCGGTTTGTCGTCACACTAGTCTAATATACCTACTGTCATGCTAACCCATCGCTGTTTGTCAAATACGGGCATATTTGGGCGTCACGAAAGTATCAACCATTCCTTAGTCAACCTCCGAGGAGTCGGATACATTCTATAGATCTAGCCGCCTTGGTTCATATGCTTATAAGCGTCGGTATGATGACCTCAAAGGTTTCGTAAGTCCTCAAAAAAAAAAAAAAAAAAACAAGAAGCGAAAGTTGCGAATACAAGCTCAAGAGAAGAATCATACTACAACGTCTGCCCAGTCAAGCGCATAAGCTGAACAGCCTAGCCTAGGAGCCAGTCCATCAACACAGGAATCTACGTCGGCGCCAGCAGTAGTATCGACGCCTGATCGTACTATCACTGCCGTTAACGAAAAGTTAACCATGCTTGATACAGTAAAGATAACAGACCCTAGAGTAGAAGTAATATTCCTCGACAACCCTCCTAGCAGGCCAGTTGTAAGTAAGGCCCCAATGCCAGGGCCTAGAACCCCTACCATAGCCTTAGTATATATATAGGGTGGGGGTATGGTAGAGACAGAGGATCTACAAAGTTCATATATATCATCCTTACTGAATGCTGACGATGCTATAAGGATAATACCTTCAATCCTATTCTACTATAATACTATTCGATTTATCGATACAGTAGGTACCATATCTATCCAGAAGTATTCTAAGCTATCCTGAGCCGATTATTTAACACTAAACCTAAGCTTCTTATAACCAGTCTTTTTGTCCTTAGTATATACTAGTGATAAGTACGGTGGCATGATGGCGGCGATTAGGATGCTATAGTAGTAGCACTACAATACCGATACTATACCACAGGCCTATAAGAGTCTTCTTGAATTGGCCTACTCGATTTTACATAAACATCATATTGTCCCGGCTTCGCCAATCTACCTAGGGTCCTCACTTTCCGCTTGCCCCATAGATCTTTTTGAAGCCGCTATCCATGAGAAGCTACCTGGTGATCTTCTGACAGGCGGAGGATAGCTTTCACTCTTTGAGACATCAGTATGGTGTCTTCCGAGGGCCCGGAGGGGGGG
>NW_006921007.1:0-360 GCF_000392275.1 Phaeoacremonium minimum UCRPA7
TAAAAAAGAATAGAGTAAGTTCTATAAAGGTTACTATCTTATTATTTATCGTTATTATAGCTATAAATAGATTCCTTTCTTAATCGTCTTATTTATAACTTATATAAGTATATAAATAAACCTTTAATTTTTAGTTAGTTTTTTCTATAATTTTATCTATCTTTAGATAATAGGCTATAAATAATTGTCGTTTTATTCTCAAAAGATTATAAATTTATTTCTATATAAAGCTAACAAATTATACTCTTTTATTAGATATAATAGCTATTGATAATCTATAATGTCTGATTAGTCTAAAGAGTAGCGTTTCAGTTATTACTTTTATTATAATTTCTTTTATTAGCTTAAAGATAATGCTTT
>NW_006921008.1:0-9362 GCF_000392275.1 Phaeoacremonium minimum UCRPA7
ATTGCCGGGTTCCGAGATAGATGGTATTGCAAACTACCTGAAGACAATGAACTGCAAGAAAGACATCTGAACAGAGAGGCACATTTAAGTAATCATCTGTTACGGATAGGAAAGGTGACCAAACGCGAAATTGGGGGCCGTTCCATTAACGGAAGTATCTCGCCGAGCCTCGAGATGGTGTAAATCCCATATTGCCTCTTTCGGCAGCTATTGTTATGCCCCGCACTAATGGCTGGGTTGTAGTGTAGGTGAATCTGTCACGGCTGTCAATCTGCGGCACAACCCCCTGTTAACCGAGAGCGGTACGGCGCCACTGCAGGGGCGTTAGTGGATCTTCAATGCCACGACTGCCGATGTTGGGCCACGACATTGTAAACGTTGTTCAATGCGAATGCAATAATCTTCCGTTTGTTGTGTTCATTATAGGGCTCTGTTATGCATCGAAAATCTCAAGTTCAGTCCGCTCTGCTGCGCTCGAAGAGACATCTATGGTCATCTTTACCTTAAATAGGCTCTGATATAGGACCCCTCAAAGCAGGATGTTGGGTCGCGGAACAAGAACTTAATCACTTGAGAAGCTTGATATTGAGCTCCGCCACTCATGCCCGGAATATAGCAAATGATATTACTTAAAACAATTAATCTGAGATTGCTATAGTAAGAATCAGGCACGCCAATGACGAGTACCCGATGACATTCAGTATCACATGAAGTTGGACCAACTCGGAGCTCCCAATGCGTGACATCAACATCGAGATGCTTCCGTCATTTCAAGAAGAACGAATATTTAGAAAGGCTTTCTGTGCGCCAAGAGCGGAATATATAAGATGCATGTCGCTTCCAAGGCTTGGCTGGTCTTAACTCTTCATCGAGCCATCGCTTGAACACATCCAAGGCTTCATTCAGACCGTGTTGCGCTCAATCAGCTGTGTGACGACCATTTACATTGCTATAAGATGCATACCAGTATTCTTTCGACCCTTGCGCTGGTAGGTGCTGTCATTGGAGCACCGCCAGCTCTGTATAAGCGCCAAGGGAACTCGACAGGAGCTATGCAATACCGTGAGTCGAAGCATCTCCTAAATCGTGATATCATGGCTTACAAGATGCACCAGTGGGAACGAATATTGCTGGATTTGACTTCGGTTGTGCTACGACAGGCTCTTGCAACGTATCTCAGGCCTATCCGCCTCTGTCAACACTTGGAGGCCCTGATGGGCTGGGCCAAATGCAACACTTCTCCAAAGATGATGGGTTCAACATCTTCCGCCTTCCAGTTGGCTGGCAGTGGCTCGTCAACAATCAGCTTGGTGGCACACTTGATGCCACCAACTTTGGGAAGTATGATCAGCTTGTTCAGGGGTGCTTAGCTACTGGCGCAGCTTGTGTGATTGACATCCACAACTGTAAGGTGTAACTTCAAATGTACGATGGCATCCCATCTAACTGTGTTATAGATGCCCGCTGGAATGGTCAGATCATCGGCCAAGGTGGACCGACAAATGATCAGTTCGTGAACCTGTGGACTCAACTGGCGACAAAATACGCAAGCCAGGAGAAGGTCATGTTTGGTCTCATGAATGAGGTATGCCTTCTCTCTATCTTAGTAATGGACAACTACTGATATCAAATGAAGCCTCATGATGTCCCTGACATCAACAAATGGGCAGATACAGTACAAGCTGTGGTAACCGCTATCCGTGGAGTAGCTAAGTCGCAACTTATCCTCATTCCTGGCAACGAGTAAGTATCTGCTTGTCAACATCTTTGGTATTAGTGGCTTATCATAGACTAGCTGGACATCTGCTCAAGCATTTCCTACAAAGTCCGGCCCAGCTCTTCTCAAAGTACAGAACCCCGATGGCACCACCACTGGGCTTATCTTCGACGTGCATAAGTATCTGGACCAAGACAACAGCGGCACTCACACCGAATGCGTGACTGATAACATCAGCACCGCATTCTCGCCGCTGGCGGACTGGCTGCGAACTAACAAGCGCCAGGCTATCAACACTGAGACCGGTGGTGGTAACACTGCGAGCTGTGAAAAGTATCTGTGCCAGCAGGTCACGTTCATGAATCAGAACAGCGATGTCTTCATTGGCATCGTTGGCTGGAGCGCTGGAGCCTTCAGCTCACAGACTTATGAGCTGAGTGAGGTCCCGACCAAGAACGGCAATGCTTGGACGGACAGCGCATTGGTTAAAGCATGCTTGGCTAAGTCGGCTTAGAGTGTGAACATATGGCGTGTTGGATCATAATTGACGTCCAACGCTTGTAATATTGATCTACAGAGTTAATCTATCAAATAAAAGCTTTTGTCTATAGCCAGCTCCGTTAAACGGGGTCTGTATTCGTTGAGATTTTCCGTAAAAACGCAAATATTATTTTGAACAAATAAGCTCCTCAGAGCTCGTCTGATTGTACCCTAATTGCCTTCAATCTTGTTTGCGTCGACATGTGTTCACAAGGAGCGGTGGTAGAGGAAAGGATGTGTCTCCTGGGCCACGTGTTTCTGTTATGTGTTATTAAGCGTAAGAAGTAGATGTGTTGTTGAAGTGGCAGCTGGTTTTGCTGTCGACTCAAACTCCAAGCTCGTGCTTCGGTAATGGCTATTGCTTGAGCAGTCGGCAGGGGTATGTGTCAAGGTCTTTTCTTCTTCTTTTCTCTCAGAAGAGAATGAGGACGCTCATGTTAACCTCAACCAGTGATTCTGTGATTGTGAAACGCTTTCCACCACTGATGCCTCCGACCCGACAGCGCTTTCCACCTCGACAGCGGGCTTAACGGACGTGGCTATGCCACGCTGCTGTGGTACTGCGGCAGTCATCGGTGCAGGAGGGCGGACCTTCGAAGCGCCGGCCTCAGCAAGGGGGATTGGTTGCCAGACGAGGGGCTTCGAGGGGAATGCCGGTCTTCTCACTACACTGATAGTAGACGCCAGTCTGTTTGCGGAGATTTGAGGGAGGGATGATCGATGGAGACGAGAGACACGGCGCATTGTTACAGTATTGCTTTTTTTCTTCTGCAAGTTCCTCATTCGTGTGTTCAGTAACTGGAATTGTGTGTATGAGAAAGAGTGTATATGACAATCAAATGTGTTTTGTAAATTTCAGATGTTGGTTCTGATGATGGGCCTACAGCAAGAAATCCTAAAGCATAAAAGGGGCTGAAAGACTTCTTTCAGACGCTTTGATATAGCTACTTCTTCCAAAAGGACCGTCATCGCAGGTCCCGAAGGCCGAGTTTGACTCAGAGGCTCGGTGTGGGCTGACGGAGCCTCGGGTCATGAGACAAGTGCTCTTTTGAGGTTGCGGATGGGACCAGATGGAGCCAGAAGCCGCGCCTCATGGCTGTCTAGAGCCATTGACCTATAAAAAGCCTTTTGACTCACAGCTGGCCCGTCCCGATGTCGCTGAGCCGTTTTGCAGGTCGTCTAGAGCCGCAGAAGCCGCATTGTTGGCGGGCAAACTTTCCATTGATTCCGGGTATCCTGATGCCGGATTACCGCCAGAGGAAGTCCGAACCACTTTAGATCCCCTTGGCCAGGTCACGTGCAGTCGCGTTGGACATCGCGGGGTGAGCGGAGTAGCGTCACGTTATAGCCTGCGTCATAGCTTCAGCTTTGACAGACTGTCGCAAACGTCATCCACGAGCCTCAAGTATTACATCTCAAGCCAAATGAGGCTTGCAGGGTGTCCCTTCATCCAGTTTTGAAGTTTCATCTAGCTATTCGGCACGAGGATTGGATATTTCGCCATGTGCGGAAGATACTCCTTAGCCCTGGTACGTTCGATGCCTCGTTCTCCCAAGGATTCTTGCCCAATGTCGGCTCCCACTTGCATCTCCCCTGTCTCTGACACTCAAGCTTTGAATTCCTTCTATCTATCTGTTTCGCAAGTGCTTGACTAATTTTGCCTCAAAGCGGCCATCGCAGGTACGTCGGATGCTCGAAGCCAACGACATGCCGGTTTGGGAAGCACCCGAAGACGAAGGAGAGGGGGCGCCTCGCCAAAGCTACAACTTTGCCCCAGGCTATCATGGAGTTGTATACCGCGCCGATGTCCCAGACTGGGGTGCCGGGCCGCGGCGTGAACGCGGCGCCGGGAAGACGGCGGGGAAGGCAACAGAAACAGACGGAGCCGATACCGAAGATACCCCGAACATTCCCGCAGAGGCACAAACCACCACAGACAATCAATCCTCCGGCGAGGTTCACTACAAGCTGCAATCGATGAAGTGGGGACTCATTCCTTTCTGGACAAAACGCAATCCAGACTACGGCTCGATGCTCAAGACGATTAACTGCCGAGACGACTCGCTGGCTATGGCTGGTGGGATGTGGGCATCGATGAAGGGACGAAAGCGATGTATTGTGATTGCACAGGGGTTCTATGAGTGGCTGAAGGTGGGTAAGGATAAGGTACCGCATTTTGTCAAGAGGAAGGACGGTCATCTCATGTGTTTTGCGGGTTTGTGGGATGTAGTACAGTATGAAGGTGGGCCAAATTCACAGCCTTAATTTTGCTCGGACAATAACTGACATGGCTAAACAGATGATGACCAGAAAAATTACACTTATACGATAATAACGACAGATTCCAACAAACAACTCAAATTCCTACACGATCGCATGCCCGTTATACTCGATCATGGCTCAGAAAAGATGAAGAAGTGGCTTGATCCATCGCGATATGAATGGTCGAAGGAGCTACAGGATATTCTGAAGCCATTCGATGGCGAGCTCGAGGTGTATCCGGTGAGCAAAGATGTCGGGAAAGTTGGCAACAACTCGCCATCTTTCATTATTCCCATTGCTAGCAAAGAGAACAAGTCGAATATAGCGAACTTCTTTGCCAACGCCAAAGGGGGTAAGAAGGACAGTCAGGAGACTCCTTCACCAGCGAAAGTGAAGCCCGAAGTTGAAGTCAAGAAAGAATCGGGAAATACATCTATCAAGGAGACGAAGACGGTTGAGGAAGTTGCTCAGCATGCAGATGACGGCGGTATGACAAAGCCGACAGGTACTAAACGGCCTGCGGTGGATGAACCTCCTGAACAGACCCCAACGAAGAAGCTATCTATGCAGCCGTCGCCGTCGCCCACGAAAACAAAGACAGCATCACCGAGCAAGCTGGGGAGGGCGAAGATCAGTGCGACAAGCAACGGCACTAAGAGTCCTGCCAAAACTAAGAGCGACGGGAGCCAAAAGATCACCAAGTTCTTTGCGAACAGTTCATGAGATCTGATGATTGACGATAAACAGGGAATATGATGGCGTTATGGGTTATGATTCGGGGTTTAAAAGTGTACTATCTAGGAGTGTTTGAGGTTTAAAAGTAAGCAGGATGATCTGCCTGCCTTTGACATGGCATCTGTAACAAAACGATGATCTCACTCCCACCAGCGTCTCGTCTTGTCTTCCTCCACCACTCTGAAGCCCGCCCTTTGTCGCTTCTCCGCCGTGTCCAGCTTCCATTGGCGATAGCTGGCTTTACGCTCCCTGGCCGAGAACGTCCCCCATTGATCATCACTCAAGGGAAGCCTTGAGAACAGGTCTGAGAGATCCCACATATGATGCCTTGTACCATTAACCTGTATCTCAATAGATCCAAACCTCTCGTGCAGAATATTGCCGTATCCCGTCGTATAGTAACCCATACATAGCAGCCCGCCGATCTCACGCTGGATGAAGTTGGCAAAGATGTGTGCAGCCGAGGGGGGAGTGCTCTCTGCTCTCTGACTATATCGGCCCATGTAATCAAGTCCAGGACGGCGCGTTGTTGGTGCTAGAGGTAGAATATTGGGCTCGACCGGCGTAAGCACGTCTATAATGAGTCGTTGAACAGTGATTTTCTCGGCATCCCCCTCGATGCGACATGGCCAGGGACCGATTTGCTGCTCGAGAAAGCCCGTGAACATCCTGTAAAAGATCCAGACCCCAGACGGAGGTCCTCCGTCACCGCCACGCCACATATTTGGATATAACATGCCTTTGGGCACGTTGTCTGGTTGTTTGAATAGTCGAAAGGTGGCGTGAAGGGTGTCGATGTTCGTGGTGAGGATTGGTACCGACAGCCAGGTTGGCCACAGCCCGCAGCTTTTGACATACATTATGTCAAGAGCGTAGTTGGCTTTTTGAGACCTCTTGCGATTTAGAACACCTTCCATCTCTGCTTGAAGCTGTTTGCTGACTAGAAGCACTGGCAAAGCGGGGTTCTGGATCTTCTTGTAGAAGATATGGCCGGTGGCCTTGATCTCACGGCCATCGATGCTCGATGTCGGATTGACGGGGATCTCGCCAGTATGGCCATCAAGGTATTCATTGAGAATCTGCTCTCGGACCTCGACGGGAATATCAAGAAATCCCATCTTATGTCTGATCACGCTGCAGATTTCGCTAGGCTACCCAGTGCTCGTCTTGCTTGGTGAGGCTTCTTGCGCTCTTTGTTAGCAATCCAATATCTACTTTGGTAAAACTGAAGAAGCACACTACTTTTTCTCTCAACGGTCTAACTCTCTAGAAAGAAGAGTATGACTTCGGCGCTCCTTTGCTGCCTTGTGTAGCTAGCTGCCTGGGATTTAGGTGGGGTTTGTGTCATAAAAGATCCGAGCTGCTATCACAAATCGGTTGAGAACCCCTTAGTTAGACAAGTAGCAAGTAAACTGCGAAAGTATGGATTAGATAACCATGATATCAATGAAGAAGGTTAGTTGATGTCGAGGATTGGTGTATGAGTAGTTGACTAAATGACTGACCGTGGCCTCTGGCGGGGGTGGCCTTGAGGTCCTGTAGTCACCCGGTGAGGGGCCGTGCAAAGCGCTAGAAGCAGGCAATTACAGGCGCCAATACTGGAGGATTCAAATCCTTGATAACTGTGAGCTTCATATCACTTCTCAGTAAGGAAAGAGTATTGAGAATATTAGGATAATCTACACGAGATCTGGGCAGAATTGGACGAGAAGAAGTACGGGTCGTTTGAGCATTGTTCCATTGCACTGAAAACCATCTTGTATATGCTGTCCATTGCCTTTCCGTTCGATACCGAATCAAGATAGAGCTATCCCAAGCAGTATCCTTCCAAATGACCTTTAGAATTGAGACTACAGCATAGCGACTGCACCAACGAATCCGGCCGCGGCGACAACGCCGGCAACGATTCCAGTCTCTCTTGGTCCCGAGTTCTTAGACTTCGAACCACCTGAGCTCCCCGTGGCATCGGCAGCCACGACTCCGGTCGAGCACGGCCCAGCACTGGCTGCCACATCGGTTGGGCACTGGGCAAGGACAGACGATATCTCGCCCTCATTCGCAGTGTACCACGACATCACCTCTGACTGATAGCTGGCCCACTCCGAGCTGAGTGACGAAGGGATGGCGGTCTGTATAGCACATGGGCCTCCGGTGGCGAGTACGGCGAGATTCTGGGTCTGCGTTTCCCAGTCTAAGATGGCAGATGGCGGGTAAGGCGCGTCTGCTGCCATGGACATGAGGCCATCGAGGCACTCATCTGAGTAGGTAATGTCTGGGTAGTCGGCGGTGCTTGTGAGCGTGCGAGGATTGAGATATGCTGCCGCGGGGACCAGCGATGCCGTTAAGGCAGTGAGCATGAATGTGGTGTGCATGACGGGAGGTAAAAGCTATTAGATAGATGAACGAGTGATGCTTGAGATTGGTGATTAGGTAGGACACTGAATGGTGTGATAGTGAAGTTGCTGTTGTTTGTCGAGGCCAGCATCGAAAAAGGACAGGCGAGCAAGCAGCTTTTTGTACTACACAGCCAACTACCATCTGATCTCGCCTTGAAGTCCAAAGATTGCTACTTGTGAGACATCTAGGCTTTGTTTGCAGAGGCCTACATGTGGTTGTCTTTGTCCCGTGGTGTTCATAGGCATTCCGTGGCAGTGCCAGTCAGCCGTCGGAATTCAATTTGCATGCCCATCTAAGCATATTCGCCAACCTTAGCAACCCAAAAACGCCTTGCTGAATCTAGTTCGGGGAGAATAATATTGAAGTGCTTGGCACAAGAGCTTGTTGCCATTATTGGGACAGGCCATATCAAAACTTGATCAAACTGAAGCCATTGCGAGCGCCATTCGTTGTTGGAGGCAGATTCAGGGGTAGTGTTCTGGAAAGATCATACACAATTGACCAATCAACTTAATCTGGATTAGCCGATGGCTTGCAGAATCTTATTCCAGGCAGGTGACTTGTACGTAGGGCTGAGCCAAGACCTGTAGTACGCCGACGGCTGACATTTCGGTACAGGTTCACCAGGGCTGAAGTGGCTAATACTAGTGTAGGCAATTGCATCTTTCTAACTGTTGAATGTTTTGCTACCAATCGTATTTTGAAGAAGCTCGTAGTCTATAAGCGGAATCTTGGTGCCTCTTTTCCCATAAAGCTCAGATAGCTGCGTTGTAGTATCGAATCATCCCCTCACCCCAGCTACAGATTTTGCAAGATCCAGTCGACTTCTTCATGCGCCGTTTCGAGAATGTGCTCCGCAGCAAACTGTGGTGTCCATCCAATCTGCTTCCCGTGCTCGGCTGTGAAGGTGCATCTGCATGCAATGTTAGCCTAAATATGCAAAAGTAAAGAAGCTTGCCTTGAGGTACGAACAGTCCACCGAGAGACACTCCAACGAATTCTTTAGGAACTCCTAGAGCGGCTGCCATCGCCTCTACATTTTCTTCGCTTGCCGGTATTACTGTATCGTCGTCCACAAGCTTGTGTTTGAGAAGAGCAGTTCCCATCGCGCCATATAGGTCGTCCCAGGCGACACTGCCAGGGGAAGCGAGATAGTAACCATTCTTTCCATATCCCGGATTCTCGCCAGCCAAGATCTTGCGTAGGAGTTCCTGATAATATGTTGTGTTGTCTATGACATGGCAAACAGGCCAAACCTATCTCGCAATGATTAGAGCTGAGGCAGAAAGGCCATCACTCGAGCCCCGGGTTATCCATAGGACTTACCGGTCGTCCTTCGTCAACCTTGTAAACTTTCCTCAAAGCTTTGGCGGCCTTCACGACACAGACAGTTTGAATAGAGACTTTGTTTCCGAAGCCTTCTCCCTTTCCATCTTCAGGGCAATAAGTATATAACTCGTAAATGTGACCCGATATCAACTTACAGACAATGCACGGAGAGAAAATGTAGCTGCGCACGCCGTGTTCTTCAGCCTTTTCGATGACGATGCAGTTTGTTTCTACCGCCTAAGAGTGATTAGCGAGGTTATTTTGCCATGGCAACTTGTAACTGAACTTACATGCTCCATAATTGGATGTGGTGGCTTCTGCGATTTCTGGATACTGTAGAGGTTTGGGTCAGTGTCTAAGAGCGGTCGGTCTGTCGGTGCGC
>NW_006921009.1:0-1326 GCF_000392275.1 Phaeoacremonium minimum UCRPA7
CCCTTCCCAAATTCGCCCACCACTCTCTTCCCTGCCGAGCTCTCGCTGACCACTTGTCCCCCTCTCACAGATCCTCTTCTTCGAGGACCAGAACGTCGTCAACGGCATGCAGGAGAAGTTCCCCCTGTACTCTGACAAGTTCCCCATCTGGGCGATGCAGTCCGACGCCATGCTGCAGTTCACCCTGTGGACCGCCCTCGAGGCCGAGGGCCTGGGCGCCAACCTGCAGCACTACAACCCCCTGATCGACTCGCGCGTCGCCTCCGAGTGGAAGATCCCCGACAACTGGAAGCTCAACGCCCAGCTCGTCTTTGGCGGCAAGACGGGCGAGGCCGGCCCCAAGGACTTCCTGCCCATCGAGGAGCGCCTCAAGGTCTTTGGCGCTTAGATTGGCGGGCTTTTTGGAGCAGAGGGAATTATGGGGTATGAAAGCAAGTTTTGACAAGAAACTTGAAGAAGGACACAATCTGCCACGCGGATATAGAGTTTTAGAAGTAGACTCTTGTGATATCTTGGATTGAAATGAGCGATAAACTGTTTGCGCTTGCTTTGCACATGGAACAAAGTTCAAGATACCGGTTTCTAGATAGAAAAGAAACTTCATGAAATGTCAATTGTTTCAGTATTATCATGGGAGTGAATTGCATACTAGAGATGCCAAGGGGGAAAAAAGAGCAACCAAAAATATGCTCTGATTCAGAGCGCATAGGGTATATCCTCCAAAACCATCTCAAAACAGAACGCCAATGATCATGTCAAGACATAAAGGGGACGACAAGCTTCAGCCGCCGTGTTGTGGTACTGTCACATGTTCGTAACACACATTTCGATGTTCAAAGGCTCGCTGCAGGCTCGTATCGCGGCAGATCGATTTCCGCCTCTCTCTTGCTCGGCTGCACCTTCTTGCGCAGCTCGATCGCCTTGATGCGGAACTGCACCTCGGCCATCATCTTGTCCAGCCGCTCCCTCTCCTCCTTGAGCTCCTCTTCCTCGTCGTGTGCAGCATCACCACCACCACCACCACCACCACCACCACTGACAGCGCCCTTCTCCAACCTCTCCTTCTCCGCGCCGAGCTGCCCCAGCGCAACCTCCAGGTCCGCCTGCTCGCCCTCGTACCGCCGCAGCCGCACCGCCTCCTCCTCGCAGAAGAACAGCACGCGCACCAGCGCCTTGACCGCCGGCACGCTGAGCACTCTCACCTGGTGCGTCAGGCGCGGGCCGATCCGGGTCGTGACCGGCTCGTGCGTGCGCGGCGCCAGCACGCCCGCCCTGGCGAGCGCCCTGACCACGGCGTCGGCGTCGCGCCGGGCGTCGCACACGCCC
>NW_006921010.1:0-5998 GCF_000392275.1 Phaeoacremonium minimum UCRPA7
AAGCTGAAGAGCTAGTCTCTTTGTCTCTAGGCCTATAGCTATAGATATGGTTTTATATAAGATTATACTTTATTAGATTATTAAAATCCTTTATAATTTATAGATGGTAGCTTATTATAGCTTACTATAATCTATAACCTTTAGCTTATAGATAGTCTTTATCTTATTTTTATATAATATCTTTTTCTATCCTTTATATCTACTGTAAGGTTTTTAGTAGTAGCCTATTCTCTTAGCTATAATATAATATTCTTTCTTTAAGGTTAATGTCTTAGAGACTTAGTTAAATATCTAGATACTGTCTATCTAGTAGGTTTTAAAACTATATTTCTTACTTTTCTTAGGATATTAACATTATGTTAGATTATATAAAAAAATCAAAACCAAAATTAAAGAAATCTTTAGCTTAGCTTATCTTTACTATCGACATCAAACTTTCTAAGAATCTAACCAAAATGTTTTATATTTATTGTTTTAAATAAAACTTTATTTGCTATATAGTAAATAACTTTTTTTAT
This sequence comes from Phaeoacremonium minimum UCRPA7, assembly GCF_000392275.1. Taxonomy (NCBI): domain Eukaryota; kingdom Fungi; phylum Ascomycota; class Sordariomycetes; order Togniniales; family Togniniaceae; genus Phaeoacremonium; species Phaeoacremonium minimum. The sequence continues at coordinate 519 of NW_006921010.1, forward strand.
TATTTTAAGTATATTCGTTTAGGTTGCTTATATAATGATACCTTCATAGCTTTTATTTTTATATAGCTAGCTTTTTAATAAAAGAAAATTAAGTAAGAGAAGGTAGACGCTAAAGAGATACTTTTCGCTCTTTAAACATAATTATCTATAGCTATCAGCTGTTTAGCCTAGCTTTATCATATAAAAAAGGTGGTATTTAAGAAGTATTTTAAAGCTTTTTAAAGAAGGATATAAAAGTTAGACAAAGAAGATAAGATAATCTCCTTAATCTCTACCTAAAAGTAGTTTATAGTAAACAACCTTCGTTTATTAGATATCTTAAATAATATAAACTAGTTTTCTTTAAGCTTAAATAGTGAGTTTGCTTTTATAGGTTTGTTAGTAAAAGATTCTAATAAAATTAAGCAATTAAATTGAAGCAATTTTATAAGTGTTTAAAAGGTTTCTATATACTTTCTAAATTGTTATAGTCTTATTATTTGACTAAATATTATATTTATTATCCTTTCTTTTATAAGTTTAATATTTTTTCTACTTTATATTCTTAGTCTGATTCTACTTTAATATCTATTTGAAATTTTATAGATTTATATATTAGTTTTAAAAATAAAATATAAAAAATAAGGTATATTCTTATAGTTTTAGATAATGATAGTTTATAGTTAGATTCTAATATTTTCTATTTGATTTTAAATAGTTTAAGTTTTTTATAATTTAATTTATTATTTGATTGTTTTATTTTTATGTTTTATCATATAAAGTAAACTTTATCTTCTTTTTTAAAGAATGATTCCTTTATTCTTTAAAGGTTATAATATTTTAATATTCGTTTTCTAATAAATATTAATTGATTCTTTATTTCTTGATAAAGCTATTAAAGCTATTCTATTATAAGTATCGCTTTTTCTGACTTTAGTTTAGTTTTGGTTAGATAGTTAAATTCTAAGTTGAATTTATAGTTTATATAAAATGATAATATTTTTGTTAACTTACTAATCGATATATTATAACTAAATTAAGCTATTAATAATAATATAACTTAATTATTTTATTTATAATTAATATAATATTAAAAGTATTATTTGATAATTTAATTTAGTCTTTCTATTTATCTATCAGTCTTAAGATATTAAACTATAAATAGTTTATAGTTTATTCTAAGTTATATTATAAGTAATTATTAGAATTTTAATATAAATAGCTTATCTTAATTTAAGATTATCTTTTTCAATAATCTATGATTGGCTATAACTATTTATAAGAATATATATGCTAGTTCTTTAGTATTGCTTTCTTCTTTATATAAAATAAAGTATATATACTTTATAAGTCTATTAACAATTATAAAGATACTATCATATTTAACCTTTATTAATAATTCTTTTAATAATAAAAGCTTTATTATAAAGTTCTATAAGATTGACTCTTATAATCATTATATAATTAATAAAGGTTATAATTTTCTATATAGTTTATATTTATTATTCTTATTCTATTTATAAACACTATATTTATCTAATACTTCTTTAACTTTATTCTTTATATATAAAAAGTTATATTTTCTTTATATTTATTTAAAGGTTTTTATTACTTTTATATATTTAAATTTTATTAGCTTATAATATGATTTAATAAGTTCTTCTTATAATTCTAATAATATATATATTTTTCCTTTATATTTATATTATTCTTATTTTATATTACTAGCTTATATTAGTTTTAAAGAAACTTATATATTATATTCATACTTTAGTAGTCTATATACTTTTTTAAGTTTCTTTTTTTAAATATTATTTAATTTTATTTTTAAGAGTATATTAACTTATCTTTTTACTTATATTAAGATTCTATCTAGATTTGCCATTAAGATTATTTATATCTCTTTTAGTATTTTTTGATAATAGTTTATTTATTAGCTTAAAATATTTACTTTATCGTTTTCTAATCCTTTTCGATAGATAATTTAAAAGTTAAATTTTGATAATTCTTCTATTTATCTTATTTATCTTTTATTAAGTTCTTTTATAATTATAAAGTAAGTAAGGTTTTTATAGTTAGTATAAACGAATATTTTATAAGAAATTCTAGATAAATATTATCTTTATTCTTTAAATACTTTAACTATAATTATCAACTCTTTATTATAAATCTAATAATTTAGTTCTAGATTATATAGTTTCTTTAAAAAGAATATTATAAGATATAATCGATATTTATTATCTCTTTATCTTAACTATCTTTTAAGTATAAAGTTTAAAATATTTATTTTGACTTTATACTATCTTATAGAGTTAAGGCTTTATAAGATTGGTTTAGATAATACTTATTATTTTAATATATTAAATATAATTTATACTTTATTATCTTATTAAAAGGTTTTATCCTTTTTTATAAGGTTTATAAGTAGTATAACGATTTTATCATAATCTTTGATAAATTTTCAATAAAAATTAAAGAATCTTAAAAATCTTCTGACTTTCTTAACTATAGTTAATTTTGACTATTTTCAAATGATTTAAATTTTACTTTCTTATATACTGATTCGTTTTGATTCTATTATATAACTAAGGAAATCGACTTTTATAATATAAAATATACTTTTCTTAAGGTTTATCAATAAGTTGACTTTTTATAGCTTTAATAATATTTAGTATATATATATTTAATACTATTTAAATATTTTTAAGTATATTAAGATATTATCTAAATAGATAATAATAAAAATATTTAAAAACTTTCATAAGATATAATTAATCATAGTTTAGAAACTAGCTAATATATTAGTTAATCTAAAAGATATAACTAAATACTTATAATATCTATATTATATATAAAATACTATTTTCTATTTGTCTCCTTCTTTAATCTTAATTAGATTATATACTTTTAAAAGGTTTAATACTATAAATATGATAATACTATATAATCTATCCTATAGTTCTGATATTAAAGATAGTAGATAGCGATTCTTTATTATAATATTATTAAGTTATCTATAGTCTATATATAAGTATAGTTTACCTTCTTTCTTTAGTATAAATAAGATTAAATATTCAGCCGACAATATAGATAGTTTAATATATTCTTTCCTAAGGTTCTTATTTAAGTACTTTTAAAGTACTTTTAGCTTAACTTTATTAAGTTTATATATTTTATAAAATTTTAATTATATTCTCTCTTTAAAGAATATTTTATAATTCTATCTATTATATTATAGTAAACCTATCTTTAGTTCTTTTATAAATAATTTAGTATATACTTAATATTCTTATAGAATATTTTATAATTATTCTTTCTTTTTATTAATTATAAGCATTATCATTTGTTTTTATAATTTAATGTTAATATTCAATATATTGATAGCTTCTTTAAGCTTATTTAAAAATATTAAAATCATTATATCCTTTTTATTAGCTAAGTTTTGTTAGAATTCTTATCTAACGACTTATAATTATCATTCTTTCTTAAGTATCGATAAATCTTATAAGAATATATTATTCTTTTAATATAAATAACTATTAATTTAGTTAATCTAAAGATTACTTTTCTTAAGCTATAATAATTTTAACAATATTAAATATCTAGCAAAGTCTATTATATTAAATCAGATTCTTTTCTATTTTCTTTATATTTTTATTTATAGTTTGTTTGTTTCTTTATTAACAATTCTTTCATTATAGATAACTTTCTTTCTATTAACTATTATAAGATTATAAGAGTCTTCCTTATATCTTTACCTTAAATAATATTTGTTAATAAATATAGATAATATATAGTTTCCTTATATTCTATAATCTATGATTATAATAATATTATATCCTTTAAGATTTATTTTAATATATAAATAATCTTTTTATACTTTTAAGCTTTATAAAAACCTGATTTTACTATTTTTCTTTTATAATTTCTTTATAATTAAGACAATCCTTTTCCTAAATTTTTTCTATACTTCTTAGTAATCTAAAAAGTTGGTAAACTTTTTTACTATTAGTTTTGATAGTGTTTATAGGTTTTAAGGATATTTATTATTTTAATTTCTTTATTGATTATATTTAAGATTTGATTTTTTAATTATTCGAATGTTTATACTAATGGTAAAGATAGTTCTTCTTTATTACTTTTATCTTATATTATTCTTATAATATCGATGATTTACTTATCTAAATATTTGTCTTACTTTATTTAACTTTGTTTCTAACTTTAAATCAAACTAAAGTTTTTTTAAACCTTTTATTTAATATATCGATAGATTTTAGTATAACTTATAAATTCTTATAATTCTTTTAGTATTCTGTTAGCTACTTTTTAGCTAATTCTTTAACTATATTAGTTAGATATAATTTATTATAAACTTTTTGATTCTTAATTGATTTTCTTAAGTCTTATTATTTTTATATATTGATATATTTACTTTTTAACTAAACTATAAGATATTTAGTCTTCTATCTATTTAATATATAATGATTCTTCTTCTTTTAAGTTAAAAATGTTCGATTATTATATAATAGTTTATAATAAGTTTTGTCGGCTCTTTATATATAAGTATAGTATAATATCTTTAGTTTATATTGATTATAAGTACTATTAATTATATCATTTTTTAGCTTTAAGGATTATATACTATTTATATTCAAGTATTTGACAGTTTCTTTAATACTTTGTTTTATATTTTGTTAGATAGCCTTTACTAAGTTTAAAGATTGTTAGCTTAACTTTGATAGTTTATTCTAAAATATATTAATACTCTATTTCCACTTTCTTTAATACTTATATGATTGGTTTGCTAGCATATCTTTTTGAAAAAAAGTTATTCTTTATTTTCTTTATTATATATAGTATATATTAGTTGTAGATATATATTGTCTATAATAGAATATAATAATCTAAATTCTAATAATCTAACAAAAGGTCTTCTCTAAACATTATAAAGGTTTTTATTTAATTAGCTTATTCTTAATATATTTAATATATTATAACTCTTACTAATATAATCTAGTTATTCAGCCTATAAGATGTTAGATATAATATATATCTACCATCGATTTTCAACTTATAGACTGATGATAGTATTTCTTTATTTATAGATTCTAATAATAATATAATCTTTCTAAATGATATTTCTTTTATAAGTGTTAGTTTACTACTTTCTATACTTAAGGTCTTATCTTATAGTTAGGCTTTTAGTTTATTATCTTTATTTATATTTATACTATAAGTTTATCATACTTTTTTATAATTATGTTAAAATAGTATAATGATAGTTTTCTATTATTTTGATGGTTTAAGATACTATCTAATATTTTCTTTATCTAACTTATATTCTTTATACTTATCGTTATAATAGTATATTTAGCTAAAGATATTATATAATATTATATTTATTTATTGTTTAAGTTTTATAAGTTGTTTAGATTCTTTATATTTTTAAATATAATATTCTTTTTTATTATAATTATAGTATTGTAACGGGCCAGATAGAT
>NW_006921011.1:0-115947 GCF_000392275.1 Phaeoacremonium minimum UCRPA7
AACAACGGGTGAGGGCGAGCGCCTTTCTATTTTTGCGCGTGTTGCCACTTTACCGGAGCAGACTAAAAAGTTCAATGGAGACCGGCCGGGCAGTCCCTAACGGTGCCGAGCCACGAAACAGACTCGTTCCATGATACCGCTCGTCTCGCTTGTTTGAGCGAGGAGATTGAACTATGTGCATGGGAGTTATCTCACTGTGATATGGTTACGGTGCCTCCTCTCAGAGGGGAAAATCGAGGTGGCTGGGTGCCATTACGATGGATCGATAGTTGGTCGATACGGGGAATTGAGATCTTTAAACGAGCGCCCCCTTTCTTCGTTCTGAAATGTAATGGTGACTTTTGTGTCCTGTGCTACTCCAACGGCGCATGCGACCGCTAAGGTATCCACATTCCACGGCGCCTGGACTCTGGAGGGTTGACTTTCCTTTTCTCTCTCCCTCGCATGCTCGCATTGGTAAAGGCCCTGATGCAGACAGAGAGGTACACTCGGTACAGTCGTATTTGGTAGCATCTTATCATATCACCGACCCAACTTGCCATCATGCAGGCGCGCTGGCCGTGGTCAGATATGCGTTGAGGTACCATTCCTCAAGTGAGGTACAGTAACTTCGCAGGGTACGGATCCCCGTTCCTGGCGCAGGCTCTCAGGCGTGGCTAGCTGCGTCGGGCTAGCAGTAAACCCCTTAAAGGAGGCTCAGAGCAAAGGAGGGATACCCTGCCCTGGATCTCCAAGACTCCGTACCTTTGCTACCTTAGTGCACGACGTGATGACAGACAGCCGCCATAATGGGCCAGGAACAACAAAGGGGCGAAATACCCCGTAGCCTACATTTCCTCTTTAGCAAGAAGGACAGCGTTCAGAAAACGGTAGCAGATGCCTCACGTATTAGGAGAGGTAGGATCGGTTCCTAATAGGTAAGGATTAATGAATAGACCCCCATTGATATTGGATATGGGGAAGAACCTAGCCGATGGGGGTCGTGTGATATTGGACTGGTAGAGTGGTGCCAGAATTGAGGTTCCGGGTGCGGCAAATCTCTGCCCCTGGGGTACATGATTCAGTAACGGTCGACACGCTGGGAAGCGGTGGGTAGCACGTACCGCCCTGCTGTAGGGTGGTAGGTGGCCCCGCCGGGTTGATGTGCAATTGTGCGGTGCAGGTGGGCTCAGAAACGGCGCTGGCCTCCTGAGATCCCTGGCCGCGCTCATTAAACTTAGCGCAGCCAATTCTACGTGGTGGCCCCTTTGGGCAAGGTAATCTGCACTCTAGCGCAGTGACCTTACCATCGTACCCTGACAACCACGAAGGTCTCACCAAACCCCCAGCGGACGGAAGGTACCATACACAGCAAGGCGAAGAAGGGAAGGAAGTACCTAGCTACTTAACAAAGCAGGAAGTAAAAGAAAGAGGAGCAGGAACAGAAGGAGGGTGGCCCCTTCCCCATCCATCCAATCCATTCACCCATCTGAGCCCTGCCTCCTGAAAGGAAAGAGCGTCCGTCTCTCTAGCTATAAGTCTGTCTATCTGGCTGGCGTTAGGTACCTAGGTACCATAGTTACCCTAGCTGGCTGCAGCTGTCTACTTGGGTCTTGTTGGCCCGGCCTAGTGCAGTCACGTCTGGCCGTCTCTCTTCGCCCTCTCTCCTTCCTCTACTACTGGCACCACCACCACCACCGTTCGTTCATTCACTCCTTCATCTTTTCCCCTTACCTTGTACCTAACCTTACCTCATCTCGCCAGAGTCCCCTCTCTCCTCCTCTTTGCTCTCACTCTCTCTTGTCTTCTTTTCACTCGCTCGCTCACATTCTCTCATTCAGAGAATCCTCCTCTTTGCATCAATCCTCTTATTCTTCTTCGATCGTATGTCCTTCTAAACCTGCGCCGACCACCTCCTTGTCCAATCCTTTCTCGCCTTCTTCTATTGGTCTCGCCGCTCTGTAGTCTTACCAGACTCGTTCAACCACGCTCGTTAACCTACTACTACAACCGTATACCTGTTATAATACTTCACTTCGCCAGGAGAGCATCTCGCAAGCTCTCTCATACCATATCGGTCAATTCGCCTGTAGCGCAGCTGTTTTTGTTGTGTGTCTGCAGGTCTCCCTTGTTGCCGCTTGCTCGGGTCTAGATACCTCGCCTCTTTGTGTAATATCGACGCTCTTTGTTCGTCTAGCTCAAGGACAAGAACGAATTGGCTATCTCGAGTTGTCACCTCGGCCGAGCACACTTCATTCCAAACGACGTCGCAACCTCGACAAGCTTCGGGGACAATCGTCGAGAACGCTCTCCCTTTTCGAATTCAGCAGCTTGAGCACCGCTCAGTCCTAGCTTTAGTCCAGGGCACGACTTTGGTTGCACATACATCATATCTGTAATATACAGGTTCCAAGCTATTTGTTCGACCTTTCTCCCTCATCGCCGACTGTCCCACGCCGCTGGTAGTCATTCGACGATACGAACCCGGTCCTTCGACAGCTCTTCGGCTTACAAGGACATTGTGATACCCCATCTATAGTTGCTCAGTACCGGTGTATTCCGACGCGTCTAATTCCTTTTCGAATCGTGCCTTCCCCAGGGCACGTCTAATCTTTCAAAACGGCTGTTCTATCTCACGTCGCTCGGGACAGTCTTGTCCCCCCTCATCTCCTCGGGATGCAGGATCTCAATGGTCCCGTGGGTCAGTCCGGACCGAGCGCGGGTCCGGTAGGCCGTTACCCCGGACATGCTTCGAAGCCCTCCAACAGTGACACCGGCTTCTCTCATGGCGCCTTCACCTCGAACATCTCCGGCTTTGCTGACAGGCACCCTCGGCGTGGAAACATTCCTTCTATCAACACCCAGCCAATTGCTGCTCCTCAGCCTCCCACCAATGGCCCAGACATGACTACTCCCGGTACTGCCTTTGACATGCAGTTCACCCCTCTTCTGCCATCTCAGCTGCTCTTGGGCAGCCCTTTCCAGCCTGGAACGCCAGCTGCTTTTGCCAGCCCACAGTTCCAGAATCTGTCTGGCTTTCAACATGCTCAACAGCAGAGTGCGCAGCAGCAGAATGGCATTGGAAGCCCGGTGCAGCAGAACATGTCACCTCAGGCTTACCAGGCCATCGTCTCGCCCTCTACTTATGGTGCCCCCCAATTTTACTCTCCGCAGTCCCCTACTGCCGGGTACGGCAACATGGGTGGCCAGGTAGCTATGCAAATGCAGCCTGGATCCCCGGTCCAGATGTCTCCTGGTGTGGTCAGCGGCACGAGCCGTACAGTCTACCTAGGTAACATCCCTCAGGATACATCTGCTGAGGAGATCCTCGGCCACGTCCGCAGCGGACAGATTGAGTCGGTTCGCCTGCTGCCCGACAAGAACTGCGCCTTCATCTCTTTCCTGGACGCGAGTTCGGCGACCCATTTCCACTCTGATGCCATCTTGAAAAAGCTCTGCATCAAGGGCCAGGATATCAAGGTTGGTTGGGGCAAGCCCTCCCAAGTACCGACATCAGTCGCATTGGCGGTTCAGCAGTCTGGTGCTTCTAGGAACGTATATCTGGGCAATCTGCCCGAGGATATCACGGAAGAGGAGCTGCGTGAGGACCTTGGGAAATTTGGCGCCATTGACACAGTGAAAATTGTCCGGGAGAAAAATATCGCGTTCATTCACTTCCTGTCTATTGCCAATGCGATCAAGGCTGTCTCCCAGCTTCCCCAGGAGCCGAAGTGGCAAACTCCTAGACGTGTGTACTATGGCAAGGATCGATGTGCCTATGTTTCCAAGACACAGCAGCAAAACGCTGCCCAATACCTTGGAATTGCTCCCGGCTATGCTCACATGCTGACCGGTGCTGATCGTGATCTCATTTCCAGTGCCTTGGCCCAGCAATCTGTGGCTGCTGCTGCTGTGGCCACTACTGCTGGTGGAATCAACAACCTTGGTAACCGAACGATCTACCTCGGAAACATTCACCCCGAGACGACCATTGAGGAGATCTGCAATGTGGTTCGTGGTGGGCTCTTGCACCATATCCGTTACATCCCGGACAAGCATATCTGCTTCGTGACGTTCATTGATCCCACCGCAGCCGCATCGTTCTATGCTCTCAGCAATCTCCAGGGCCTCATGATTCATAACAGACGGTTGAAGATTGGCTGGGGAAAGCATTCTGGCGCTCTTCCCCCAGCGATCGCTCTAGCTGTTAGTGGCGGTGCCTCTCGAAATGTATATATTGGTAACCTGGATGAGACGTGGACCGAGGAGAGACTTCGACAGGACTTCTCTGAGTTTGGCGAGATCGAGCTTGTCAATACTCTGCGTGAGAAGAGCTGTGCCTTTGTCAACTTCACGAACATTGCCAATGCCATCAAGGCGATCGAGGCTATCCGAAGCAAAGATGAGTACAAGAAATTCAAGGTGAACTTTGGTAAAGATCGTTGTGGAAACCCTCCGAGACAGTTGTCGCAACAGGCTCAACAGTCGCCTCGAACTGAGACTGTTCCATCCCCGCCGCCTCAGGGTAGCCAGAATGGTGGATCACCGACAAATGGCCAAACACCAACGCAACCTGCATTGTTCAATAGCAACAGCAACCCGTTGACGATGTACCTGAACCATGTCTCTGCGCAGGCTCAACAGCATCATCACCAGCAGCATCAGGTTCTTGCAGCTCAGCAGGCCGCCCTCTTCGGAACGGCTGCCTCATCGCCAAATGAGCTGACTCTGGAGGTTCCGCAAGGCCCTATCTCTGGCCACGGCCAGTCTGCCAGCATCTCTAACGGATATGCAACTCAGAATTCCGCATCTGGTGCTACCACGATCGGCGGGCTTCTTGCGCCAGGCCCACGTGGCCAGCACAACCGAGCTGTGAGCTTGCCGGTGCTAGCTCCTGGTTTCGAGAATGGGGGAACAAGCCCGAACAGCGTTCCGGGTAGCAACGGTGGCAGCGATGGTGAGCGAAGAGGTCACCAGTACCAGGCCAGCTTTGGCGGGATCGGCAGCGGACTTGGTCTTGCCATCCATGGCGGTTTGAATGGTTGGGTTGAGGAAGAGGTGGCCAATTGATGCGCAAAGTATCAGCAGCCACGCAGTGACTTTGGAAAGAGATTGAATACTTGTTCTAATTGATGTTGGTCTCTTGGCTTGATTTTGTTCGGGTTCTGTTTCATGTTCCATTTTTATAATATCCAAATTCCTGTATGTTTTTGGCTCAATCACACCCCGATTCCTGCGAGGAAGAGTTTCTTTTTATGTCGTCGAGGATGTTCCACATTCTGGGGACCTTCTCTGAGATGGCAAGTTGGAGGGGTACATCCTCTAGGATATGCGTCGATGAACGTTGAAAACGTGGGGCGGCCCTGAAATAACGGGTTGAAGATGGATGAAAGAGGAAGGATAATACTCTCAAGAGTGCTCTAGCGACATGCTAGTCTTATCATTGCGAGTTACTCGGCGTCAGACATATGGAGCATGGATATGGAGATATAGTTAAATAACAGATGGAAACACCTGTGCTTAAAGTGTGCTGTGCCTATCGAGATGTGATCATGATAGATTATGTGCGCCATGCCATTTAAACTTCAGACTTGGCGCCGTGAGAACCTTGTTCACACTCATCGCATCACTTATTGTCACGTAGAGATAGTAAAATGTCATATTCATTAGGACATATCATGCGGGAGGTATCAATGCTACGTCAATGCTAGTACATCAGTTTTTGACAACTCATCTAAAGAGACTCAAAGTGCTCTCCACATCTTGTAACGATTCCAAAAGCCCCGGATCACCACCTCTTACTTTACTTTTCAACTGCTTTGCAACACCCAATATGGCACTCGTCGAGTGCGCATAACGCCGCTGTACCCCTGGATGCGTATTGGCCAAAAGAGCTGTGACGAGCTGCAGAACGGCCACCTGGAACTCGTAAACGGCGGGCGGCTGCTCGGCGGGCGGCACGTCCCACGCGGCGACCTTAGTAACGACCGCCATCCACGCCTCCCTGGCCCCCGGGCGCTCGGCCTCCGCGATGGGGAGCAGCAGGCGGACGATCTCGGTGGCCCTGAGCGCTTCGGCCTCGTCGCTGATGGCGGAGCTGGCCTGCAGAACGGCCAGCATGTCCTGGCTGAGGATGTCCCACCCGTCCTGGTCCAGAAAGGCCTCAACGCCCTCCTCCACGGCGGTGATGCCCTCGAGCGCGACGACGACCGGCGGCCTGAAGTCCTGCGCCGCCGACCTGGCGCCGCTGTCCCGGTAGAGCTCCATCAGCATGTCCGCCAGCGCGGCGGCCTCCCTGCGGAGGGTGTCGTTGTCGTCCTCGCGCAGCCAGATGGCCAGGCTGCGGACGGCGGCGAAGATGAGCGCGTCCTCGCCGGCCGCGTCCGTCTTGGAGTCCCAGGCGAGCGTGAGCCGCGAGCCCGCGAAGGTGTTGGCCGTGCCCGCCCGCGCGTCCGGGTGCAGGCCCAGGGCGCCCGCGACGGAGGCGTCCCACCTGTCGCGGAGGAACTCGATCGTCACGGACATTGTCTCGGAGATGCTCTTTCGCAGCTTGAGCAGGAGGTCTGGCGCCATCATGTGCGCGGTGGACGAGCTCTGGAGGTTGTCGTCGTCCATGTAGCGGACGAGGAAGCCAATGAAGGATGAGATGATGTCGAATGCTGACGCGAGACGCCTTGCTATTTCACTGTACTCCGGACTATTGAGCTTTTCGAGCAGGCTGGGGAAAGAGGAGCGGAGGTCAACTAGGAGTAGGTTGACGAAGAGGTAGGAGAATGGCTTCTCGGCCTCGATCTCCTCAGAGAAGAGAAGTTGCGGTGTCTCGCTCGGGTACACTTGAAGAAGCGTTGCGGCGAGATTCGTGTAGGCTGCCCGGCCTTCAGCAGTCGGTCGGCTGCTTACCACGTTGCGGATATACGCGATGAGTTGCTTGATCCATGGTGGGTTCCTGGGAAGAGACTCGGCGTTGAGGCTCCTGAGCAGCTTTGCCAGAAAGGCAAGAAGAGTGATCGCATCAGTGCCCCTGAACGTTGCCACTAGACTGCGGATGGTCGCGTCTATCTTAAGCGATAGAGTTGCCTTTGCTTCTGGTAGTGACATGGAGTTTAGCCATGTGAAATAGAGCACCTCGAGGGCAGCAGGGTAAGTTGGGGCAATCTCTACCAAGGAGCTGATGTCTTCCATGTGTACCAGCTCCTTGGCACCCTCTGGGAAGCTCGTGAGCGTCAGGAGAGTCTGCAGAGTTAGCTGTGTTGTTTCTGGCGAACTGCAGTCTACATTAGTCTGAGATCCAGTATAGGGGATAGTTGAAAGAGGGCTCTCGAACCTGTACAGAAGCGTGTTAACCAGCATGGGAATTCTGCTAAACATCTTAGACTCCCGTTTTATGTCATCGGGGAGGAACACCACAAAGGTATGGTGAACCGCGACGGCGATATCGAGCATGTCCTTGGCATCCTTCTTCTGAGTGGCGCCTGTTCGCAGCAGGCGGTCCAGGAAGCGCGACGGGATGCTGATCCACAGAGCCGTGATAGAGGCCTCATCTTCTCTCAGCTCTGGGGAGTTGTCCAGCACAGACTTGAGAAGCGCCAGGCCGACGAATCTCGACGTGTCGTCCTTGGCCTTGAGCAGCTCCTGAATTTTCTGTATCGACACTTCAGATTCTCCGCCCGGTGGAGCGTCGCCGGCCGCTTGGGCTGATCCTCCAGCCGGCCCAGACGAAGGCGCTGATGAGGCCATCTTTGGAGGTTGAAGAAGCAGAACAAGCCGGCTTGGTTACCCCATTATTTGAGGGACTGGGCAGATCCTACCCTCATTTGAGGGCTGTTTTCGCAGATTTCTGTGTCTTGTATGACGACGGCGTGTAAGTCGGAGTCTGTGGCTGGAGCAAGCCTCCTCGAAGCGGCTTAGGCGCCCCACGACCCCTGTCCGTGACGCTGCCGCATTGCCGTAGTTGGGGCTGGCTCCCCCGTACTAAGCCGTAAAGGCACGCTGCCAGCCTACTAAGTCGCCGGAGATCGGTCAATTTAGTTGATCCAGCGCGGGAGCCTCCCAGATAACGTTAAGCTCCCTTATCCAGCCTGCCGGAATGGGGAGCTGGACTGTGAGGTCACTGTAACTGTTACACTAACGCACGCCAGCCAGCCACAGCGACCGACTGTCTCATTGTTCCACTCGACCACGACAAAAGCCACAGAAACCAGAGATCGATACCTGCAACCGCACCGCCCGTGATCGCGCTCTGAAGGGGAAGTGCTAGGAAGAAGATGAGGGTGTCTACTGTTTGTGGGAAGCCCCAACGATGAATCACGGACCAGCCAGCCCCGAGGCATCCTCGTCCTCGCGATCGGAAGCCGGGGCACAGCCGCACGACGACAGAGATTCGATCGATGCGCTTTGGTCGGAAGACCGCGACGGCGATGTTCTAGGCGATGATCCTCTAAATCAAAATCTCGACGAGCCCTTGTCATTCAAGAGGAAACAGAAGAGAAGCATCTTCTCCCAGCCAGCGCGATTGATTTCGTCGCTCACAGGCGGGGCCCCACGACTTGACACGACTGGTAATATTGGGCAGGCATCAGTTGCTGGCGGACTAGACGTGCAGGAAGATACTTTCCTAGGGAGAGTTTCTCCCGGACGGCCTCCGAATGGTTTTCGAACCAACCAAGTCAAGGATGGAGTGCCCTTGGACTGGTACGTCGAAGGGCCGGGGAGACGAGTAGGATATGAAGATCTTACGGCAATCGACTGGATCTTCGAGTACACGAAAGAGCGCCAACGTCTTCGAGTCCTGTATTCAAGCGCGTCAGGTTTGATGGGGTACGCCCAGCGCTTGCTGGATGCTAGTCAGGTCTGGGTCATCCTTGTCCTCACAGGTATCGCTGTAGGATGTGTCGCAGCGAGTATCGATGTTGCGACAGACTGGCTGGCTGACCTGAAAACCGGGTACTGCTCCACAGAGGATGGAGGTGCCTTCTATCTCAGCAAGACTTTCTGCTGCTTGGGCTACGACGAAGGGGCCATGTGCAAGGGATGGAAACCCTGGGCAACTGCACTTGGCATTTCATCCGCGGGTGGGAAGTGGTTCATAGAATACTTCTTCTTTTTGCTCTTCGCGATTACATTGGCCCTTTGCGCAAGCATCTTAGTACAAGAATATGCGATTTACGCCAAGCATAGCGGTATACCTGAGATCAAGACGGTCCTGGGTGGATTCATTATTCGAAGATTCCTAGGGGTTTGGACCTTGGTTACAAAGTCTCTCGGGCTGGTATGTCGTGTTCTTCCTGTCTGGGCTATTCTCGAGACTGATTTCTTTGTGTTAGTGCCTGTCTGTGTCATCTGGCATGTGGTTGGGTAAGGAGGGTCCCTTGGTTCATGTGGCCTGTTGTTGTGCAAACTTGTTCATCAAGCTATTTCCGAGCATTAACGGCAATGAAGGTATGCATGGTTGTTTTCTTGGATGGAGGTCATTTCATCTGACCGTTGCTAAAGCCAGGAAAAGAGAGGTCCTCTCAGCAGCCGCGGCATCGGGCATATCTGTTGCTTTTGGTGCTCCAATCGGTGGTGTGCTGTTTAGTCTAGAGGTAAGACTAAGATGAACTTACAAAACAACCGAGCTGACTTTCGAAGCAACTTTCGTACTATTTCCCGGACAAGACAATGTGGCAGAGTTTTGTTTGTGCAATGACGGCTGCTGTCGTTCTGCAGGCGCTTGATCCTTTCCGCTCAGGAAAGCTCGTGCTATATCAAGTGAAGTATAGCACCGGATGGCATGGGTTTGAACTTATCCCCTTTGCTATTCTTGGGATAATAGGAGTAAGTGTTGCATCTTCGTAGCTCAATGAACACTGCGCTGACGTATTCAGGGTATCTATGGGGGCCTCTTCATCAAGGCCAACATGAGCGTGGCGAGATGGAAGAAGTCCACATCATGGCTCCCAGGCCCAATAACGCAAGTCGCTCTTGTAGCTGTGTTGACGGCTCTCATTAACTACCCTAATCTTTACATGAGGGCTCAGTCGTCGGAGCTTGTCTCCAACCTTTTCTCTGAATGCTCGAAGTTGCTTGATGACCAGTTTGGTCTTTGCAAGACTGGAGCTGCGACAGCAGGCACCATCGTACTGCTTCTATTTGCTGCAGTACTGGGCTTCTTCCTCGCCGCAATTACCTTTGGTCTGCAGATACCCGCAGGTATTATCTTGCCGTCTATGGCCATTGGCGCCTTAACTGGCCGCGCAGTTGGAATCATCATGGAGATCTGGGTGCATAATCATCCGACTTTCTTCCCATTTCAGTCCTGCGAACCAGATATACCGTGTGTCACCCCCGGGACATATGCCATTGTTGGAGCTGCGGCAACACTTGCAGGCGTGACACGGATGACAGTCTCCATTGTCGTCATCACCTTCGAGCTGACCGGCGCTCTAACCTATGTGCTGCCTATCATGGTTGCTGTTATGATATCCAAATGGGTCGGCGACGGCTTCTCGAAAAGGGGCATTTATGAGTCCTGGATCCATTTCAACGAATACCCCTTCCTCGACAACAGCGAGGAGATGATCATCCCAGACATCCCCGCATCCCAGATCATGACGAGGATCGAAGACCTGGTCGTCCTCACTGCTACCGGGCACACAATAGCTAGTCTTAAGAGCATCCTGGAGACACACCCCTATCGGGGTTTCCCAGTTGTCTCTGATCCAAGAGAAGCCATTCTACTTGGCTACATCTCGCGCGCTGAACTGGCGTACAATCTACACACCTCGACACAACCGCCTCGATCCCTCCCGCCCGAGACCGAGGCATTCTTCTCCCATCAGCCTCTCGCAGATCCCCGAACCACCCTCGACCTGCGGCCGTGGATGGATCAGACGCCAATAACGCTTCCTTCGCGGTCAAGCATGCAGCTGGCCGTGAGCTACTTCCAGAAGCTTGGTCTTCGATACGTGCTGTTCAGTGACAGGGGCGCTCTCCAAGGACTCCTGACCAAGAAGGACGTGTGGTACGTCTTGAACGGAGAGGAAGAAACTCGAAGAACAACCGGAATTACAAGAGACATGGGCGTGGAAACTGGCATCACTAGAGAAGATGGCGAGGGAGAACAGAGAGGACTCCTACACTCCGAAGAGGGCGAGGAAACTCGAAGCCCGGCGGGAGACGCCGATTCGATATTATAGATGATAATACAGCTCGAATTTTAAGATAACAATGAGCAAAGCGTGTCCGTCTGTAATGGCTCATTACCAAGCCATAATTATTACTGGTAGCTCATGAGCGTAGTGATTGTGATTGGACCCTTTCACACTGATCTATTGATGATGCGATATCTCCGTATGATATGTAAACCAGAAGCTAAAGCCACATGCCAAAATCGAGTACGCTTCGAATCTATGAATACATACAATTGCGAGTCCTGGAACTTGGAACTAATATTCGAAATCATCATCGACAGCCGGCCCCTTACTCTTCGTCACGGCCTCCTGTTTGCGATACATCTCCGCCACCTGTCGACTAGAGGTTGCCTCATCCGGCTTCTTATCGTCTCGTACCTTAATAAACCGTGGGAAACGAAGACTTATGCCTTTCCCGTCTTTGTCCACACCCTCGTGCGCACCAGCCTTGTAACGCGGACTTAGCGTTAGATCGGCTGTGCGGACCTCCCAGACGTAACGCGGCTCTAGCCACACATCCGGCTGATGCTGCCCACCAGAGCTGTGAGAATAGAAAGGCTTCGGCCGATCGATGACGATCTCGCTCAACTGAGCATGCAGTTCCTCTAGTACAGCCTCAGAAAACCCGGTGCCGATGTTGCAAACCGTTTCGTACTGATCGGTTGAAGGGTTGTAGCAAGCAAGAAGGAAAGCGCCGTATACGGATGTACGCTTGCCCTTGCCGTAATAAGCACCGAGAACGACAAGATCCAGTGAGTCGCCGACCCCAGCAAGGTAATCTTTCTTGATCTAAAACATGATACAGTTAGAAACGGGATTAGTCCGGAATGGGAGCAAATACGCACCTTGAGCCAATTTCGGCTTCGTTTACTGGGCTCATATCCACTCTCTGCACCGTCCAACATCTTGACCATCAGGCCCTCACATGATGCCTTGACACTCTCGTCGAGGAACGTTTGAATCTCGTCAATCTCCTGGCCGTCCATATGTGTTGCAAATGCGAACTCTCCTTCAACAGGTTCAAAGGACTTTGTTAGAAGCTCGCGGCGTTCCCTGAGGGGCTTTTCCACGATAGCTTCGCCGTTCAGATATAGCATGTCGAAGGCAAAGACACAAACCTTGACCTTGACATCTTCGATCTTTACATCCTTCTTCTTTCTGGTCATGAGTTGCTGGAAGGGCAGGACCTTCTTCTCCTCCATATCCCAGGCAACAGTCTCACAGTCTAGAACAAAGCTTTTGGTATCTGGCTTGACCCATGTATGAAGCTTCGCCAGGATATCCGGGTATTTTTTGGAAAGATCTTCCGAGTTTCTCGAGAAGATAGACGCAACACCATTTCCAGCTTCTTTCGTAGCACCAGGTGCTGATTGACTGAGCTCCTGATCCGCATCTTTCGCCACATAGTGAATTTGCGCTCTCTCGCCATCATACTTATATTCACAGGTGAAAGTCTGGTCCTCGAATCGATCAAGCACTTCAGTAATGGCCTTAGTCGGTTTCGCCAACATAGGTTTCAGAGGCACACCAGGTTGTAGCTTGCAATTCTCCCTGAGTTTCATGATACCGTGCTCAATCATGGCCGGGATGATGACATCGTAACTTGGCAACTCGCTGTCATCGGTTAGCATTTCTTGATGCAAAACAACGCTTCAGCAGCACAAACCTGTAGACAGTCTTCAAGATGGACTCGGCCTTCTCGATTTCCGCAGTGCTTGGAACGTTGCCCTTCTGCTCAGCCTCATGAGAGATGACTGCCTGGGCAAGTGAGACTAAGACTGTCCTCTCTGCAAGGCCAAGTCTAAGCTTCCCTTCCAAGAAACGTACGATGTATTTGGCTTCGCTGGGGCCACCCTTGTCCTTTGTAATGTCTACTTTGCCAGTTGATGCAGAATCGGCCGCCGAGAGAAGCTTCTTAATACCATCAACTTTTCTCCCTTGGGCACCATTGCCTGTGACAGTAGCGATGCCCATCAGCCCCTTGTGCACGCCGCGGACCGTTAGAGGCTTGGGCTTGAACATGGTAGGCTGTGTAGATCTTGACTTGACCGCAACAAGACCAAGATCTCCTATCTCCTTCTGGTCTTGTTTGATCACAGCAAGACTGCGTCCAGTTGACTCGCCAATTGCCTTCATAATCAGAGACTCGCCAATACCCAGCTCAATGCCGGAATAGTCTGGCGCGAGTTTGTTGATCATGAGGAGAACGGTCGGAAGAAGGTCGTCCGGCGTGAGTCTCATGACTTGACGCAGGAACAGAGAGCAGTGAGCCATAATCTCCAATCGCTTGGTGGTCAGTTCGATGAGCGAAAAAGTCTTACACAGCGCGGCGTATGGCACAGGCTCGCCTGATTTCCAGTCAGGATATGGATCCTTAGTCTTGGACTTTAGAGTCGTCTGGACAGTCTTTCGAGCCTTTTCAATAATCTCCGGCTTTTCGTCCTCATCCTCTTCTTCAGCCTCTCGTTCAGCATCAGCATCAGAAGCAGATGCTGCAGAATCTTTTTCGTCCTCTTCCTCCTGTTTAATCTCTTCTACTTTCACGGCCGCTTCCTTCTTAGTACGTGTCGGTTTCGGAGAGGCTTTCTTCTCTGACTTGACTTGCTTCTTCGATCTACTTGGCGCGGTAGCGGCCGGCGCATCATCCATGGATTCATCCTCATCTTCATCCTCCACGACTCTACGAGATTTGCGCGCCTTCTTCGCAACAGGAGCTTCCTCGTCGAGCTCATCGCTCGCCTCAGTTTTTATTGCCTTTCCCGTAATTGTCTTGGCGGCTGATTTTCCATCACTTACTGGGCGCGATCTTTTCTTTGAGTCTATTTGCTACGTCAGTTTGAACAACTTCGTATCGAATGCAAAGACGACGAACCTGGAGATGGGGTCGCATTTTCCTTTCCACTGGCATCGGCCGAGCTGCCCTGACTTGATCTCTTCACCTTTGAATCCTCGACGTCTTCTGGGGCATTATCTGTCGTCGGAGTTGCGGACTTCGTGCCCGACTTCGTCGCAAACGATAACTTTGTCTGCTGCTGCGGGGCTTTCGGGGCTGTACCGTTCGGCTGGCCGAAGAACTTCCTGTAGACAGCAAATTGGATTAGCGACTGCAATTGACATGAAATTGAAAGAATTAGACGCTATCGCGCAAAACTTTCAAATAGACAAATCTGGAGAGGGCATGTTCTTGTACACACCCCAAGGTGGTCTGTGATGGCTTAACGTACCCGAGGGTCGCCTGCTGCTTCTGCTTGGGTGCCATTCTGAGCAGTATGCGTGACGAGATCGCCGCAAATCTGAAGAATTGCCGCGAAGCCAGACTGATTGAGCGGTTATGGGAGAGAAGAGAAGGAGGGGCCAAACAATTACGAGGAGGAGGTCAATTATGAGCACAGGTGATGTAAATACGCCCGTTCGAGGGGAGTCTAGGCAGCCCACGCATTAAGCTTCCAGCGGCGCGAAATCGGTGACGCGACTGGGACGTGTTCCTTCCTATTAAACTCGCGCCCAATTGACACGGGTCACGTGGGACCCCTCTAGGCACCTTCCAAGGCTTCCACTGCTGTGCAGGCCCAAGCCCATCGTGCTTTCCAAGACTTTGCTAGTTATTTGACGAACATGAAACTAACACTCCAAGTCATTAAACTCTGCAGCCAGGAAGGTGCCTGGGCAACTCAAATTGTGCCCCCAAGACTTGTCACTTTCAGTTCCGCAGACACAAGCAAATATGGCAAACAGCGACATTGACGTTCAAACGCATCCATTCCAGACCTCTATACTGTATAGGATATTGTACATGAGAGACAAAGGGGTTTAGACTAGCTAGATATCATGCGGGATGGATGGCCGCAGTTCATGAGGGGGTGGTGGGTATGGAGACATTTAGTTGAAGTAGAAGAGCTCATCAGCCGTCCGGCCACGGATGTGGCTGGGCTCAGTACCGCGGACGTAAATATCCTCGTAGAGAATCTTCTGCGTCGGCTCTGGCGGGGCCATGGCCTCAGCAGCGGCAACCTCCTCGTTGACGAAGCTGCGAGCCTCCTTGTCGAGAGTCTTCAGCTCGTCCTCCGTCACAACAGTCCAGTCAAGCAGCTTCTGCTTGAGCCCTGCAATGGGGTCGTTGGTTGAGCGCATGCGCTGGATCTCCTCACGGGTTCGGTATGTGGTGCCGGGGTCGGACATGGAGTGACCACCGTATCTGTAGGTAACATACTCAAGCACAAGCGGGCCGTGGTCCTCCTCGGTCCACTGCTTTCCGTACTTGACGGCTGCCTTAACAGCAAGAACATCCATTCCGTTGACCTTCAGACCGGGGATGTACTGTCCACGCTTGTAGTAGTCCGTGAGAGCGGATGAGCGGGATGCAGCGGTACCCATACCATACTTGTTGTCTGTTTCAAGAAATTAGAAGACGCTTTTCACACAAACGAGCATGCCAACTTACTCTCGCATCCAAACAGGGCGGGGAGCTTCCAGAGCTTGGCCATGTTGAAAGCCTCAAAGACTTGACCCTGGTTGCTGGCACCATCACCGTACAGGATGACAGCGGCCTTCTTGCTGTTGGTGTACTTGTGCGCGAAAGCTAGACCGGCGCCGACGGGGACCTGAGCACCGACAATTCCGTTGCCGCCGTAGAAACCCTTGGTGAACATGTGCATGGAGCCGCCCTTTCCGTAGGCAATGCCCTCTCGTCGACCAAGCAGCTCGCCAATGATTGAGCGGACAGTGCCGCCGCGCATGTAGGCGAAGCCGTGGCATCGGTAGGCAGTGATCAGATCATCGTCCTTGGTGAGAGCATGCTCGATACCGACAGCGACGGCCTCCTGACCAGTTGATAGATGGCAGAAACCCCGAATCTTCTTCTCCTTGTACAACCGATCGGCAGCCATCTCCATTTGTCTAGATGCGATATTAACTCAAACATTCCATGAGACACTGGCTCGACAGGCCAACATACCGGATGACCACCATGTCGGAGTACATCTGCTTAAGCTCCTTCTTGGTGATGTCAATGCTGTAAGGAGGCGGGTCCAGCTCGTACGTCTCGAAGCTCTCGTCGCTCAGGTTGACCGTGAAGGGCTCATCATCGGACTAATTGACACCGAAGTTAGTTTTGGCTGCTCAGCAAGCAAATGAAAGCGACAAAGCGAGATGTGACGGGTAACTGGCGCATCAATTATGCCATCTCGCCCTCGCCCGAAAACACCGCAATCAAGGCTTACCTCAGGGACGGCGCTCTTGTCGACGTGGGAGGAAGCGGCATCGGTGGTGACCAGCCTCCTGGCCGCAATTGACGGCACTGGAGCGCGGACGCGCAAGGGCATCGCCCGCGGTACCCTAAGGGCTCGTGAGAACATGGCGATGTCGATGGTGGTGGTGGCTCTGAGGATGAGAGGCTGTCAACGACGACGTCCGGAACTCAAGAGCTGCGAGATAATGGACCTCCGAAAATGATTTTCTGCCAGAAAGGCGTTGGGAGGTAGCTTTGGCCTACCAACCTTGTTGTTGGCCGCGAGCTAACCCACTTATGGACTAGTCGTCACCAGGGACACTCCGATTATTTTATAGCGCCTCCGATCGCAGCCGTCGCTGGCCATTGGTGGTCAAAGCTTTCTTCAAGGTTGTCTCGCCGGCTCACAAAAGCTCATCTACTGTTTGATACAGGCAATGGAATCCCAGGACGAGTATCAGTAATGCTTGAATTTCTAGCTGGCTTGGAAGCTCCCGTATAATTATCTAGGTTTTGTACCTATACTCATCCATAATTCTCGTCCATAGCTCATAAGCCATGCCAGCAAAAGCTCCTCTGCTATGCTTGCTTCCTAGCCGATATACTCAAACAACGCCTTAGCCATGCACGTACGTATCAGTTTCGTCCAGCCACCACTGGTTTTGATAACCAGGCCATGCTCTCGCTCGCCTGAACTAATGCCAAACTGGTAAGAATGTGCTATGTGAGCACATGCAATGCGTAGCAATCATCTAACGCGGGTATGTGCAATGATGTCCCTGTTCCTGTATAAAAAGAGCATCCAGTAAGACCTGAGACTTTATAATAGTTCTCAATAGGTTGTATAAATGGTGTAAGTACTAGTCGTCATGGAAGAATGTTTGGCTTCCCTGCTGTAGAGGAGCCGTGGAAGGGCCGGCATCCCTCATGTCGACATCTTGGTTGGGTGATCCTCTGCGGACGAGCCCTGGGAGGAGGCCTTGAGAATACTCAAGAGGCAAAGCACTCATGGGTCGAGCGGACCCGTCCAAGGGTCTTTGTGGGAGAGAAAGAGGTCTCTCATACATGACTTCTTCCGGTGGGGAGAAAGACCACACCTAAACAGATTGTTGTTAGTAACTTTTCAAACGCTTGAAAGGCTCGCGTTGACATACCTCCATGACCGTCCGATTGTTACGCAGAGCCATGGCAACACACTTCTCATCCTCAAAAGCAACTCGCCACACGGCTTCGCCCTGTGCAATGAGCTCTCTGACTAGATGCCCGGTCTTCAGATCCCAGACTTTGACGCGGCCGTCACTACCGCCGCTGACAACGCGGGTATCATCAAACTGCAAGCTGGTCACACTGTTGTCATGAGCAGCGAGCCGATGAATCGGGGCAAACTTAGAAAGCGACCACACGCGAACGGAGCCGTCCGAGCCTCCAGTGACTAAGGTGTCACCGCGCATCTGCAGCTGTCCCACGAGTGAAGTGTGGCCCTGAAGGACTGCCTGACATTCACCAGTGGCGGCATTCCAGATGCGAACGCTGGTGTCAAGACTGCCAGTTGCAACTCTGGTGCCGTCAAAGGCTATGGCATATATCTGACTGTAATGCCCTTGTAGAGTGTGAAGACAACGCCCCTCGGAGATGCTCCACACCTTTGCTGTAGTATCGTAACTTCCGGAAACCACAATGTCGCCTTTGATCTCGAGGCATCGGACACTAGCCTGATGGCCAACAAGAACGTTGCGGCAGAGACCTGTCCGTATATCCCAGATACGGAGAGTAGTATCACGAGATCCTGAAATGGCGGTATTTGCGTCTGACATCTTAAGGCAACGCACGGTGGACGTATGACCGCGAAGCGTATGCACACAAGCGCTAGAACGGTCAGTAAAGTGGCGACATATGGTACAGGTGCAGGTTCTTACCCAGTCGTCAAATCCCACACTCTCACATCTCGATCACAGCCACCGCTGACGAGAATGTCTTCCCATGGGACCATAGCCCATACTCCCATAACATGGCCTTGCAGAGTCCTCTGAGCATTTCCTTCCGTATCGAAAACATGAATCTTTGCGTTATCGAGGGCCACAATGATATACTTTGGCGTTAGGTGGAGGCTTGTAACGACCCCACCGTCTTGTGTGATGTTCCTCGTGATATTGCGACCGCCAGTCCTCCACGCGGCATCTACCAAGTAACGTTGTTTGAAATGTGATTTGTATGACTTGAGCCGCGGTCTTGAGGAACCGCTCGAGGAAGAACCATCGAAGCTACGGGAAGCAGTCATGGCCAACGCAGAAGATGGTAGCGCGCCAGGGAAGCTGTGGGTAGCAAAGTCATTGTCGGGGAGGTTCAGCGGATGAGCACCGGGGCGTGCAAACATTGGCATTGCCGAGTAGACTTCAGAGAGTCGACGGCCATAGTCATGCTTGACACAGAGATTCTTCCAGGTCATGTCATCACTAAGTAGATCCCGCCATCGCCTAGAGACCTGGGAAGCCCGTGCTAGAACCTTTGGGTCGTCGATGAAGGAAAGGATCTGGGCAACCTGTAAGCGGCATACAATGTAGCGAGATACAACTTTACTTACTCGGAGACACAATTCGTCAGGGAGGCTGGTAAAAGGATCCTTTTTCAGCAAGGGACTGACAAATTGGTGTACAAAGCTCAGCTGTTGACTGGTGCATAGGTTCAGCAGGTCTGCGAGTATCCTAGTTCGCTGAGGACCTGTGCAGCTCTGGAAATGCTGGCGGACTTTGGCCAAGAAGAAGTCCTCGTCGTCAGCGGCGTCACTCCAGTCGGGTTGGGAGTGGGAAGGACCCGGTGACGCAGCTGGTGTTGGGGGAGGCGGCGGTGATCCAGTCAGTGTCTGGTCGAAGTCTGCTGCAGGTGTGCTCATGCTCGGCGTTGGAGGGCCTCGCGGAGGTCGGGGTTGGGCGATCTTGACACTGCCCGTTGTGTTCAGGTTCAACTCTTCGCAACTGAACACACTCCCCCGTCTCTCCGAGAAACTCAACGGCCGGTGATAGCCCGACATGGCTGGATTTGACGTGTAAGACCGATAAGTTCGAGTTTTGGGCCCTTGAGGGAGAACCGGGTTCGACAAGAGGTGGGCTTATGGTGGGTAATCCGACTTTGTATCGACCCGTATCGAGATGTAACGGGTATGGGGTTAGGATCGATAGACACTACTTGGCAATAGGCCAGACTTGGAACTTGACAAAGGATGCATCCACTGGTCTGGTCCAAGATAACGGTAGTGAAGAATATGGTATAGGAGTTAAGTGGTGAGAATTCGAGGAGGTGATGGCTTGCGAGAATGACGAGGCGGCGCTAATGCTGGTGGTGATGGTGGATTATGTTATCCAGCCAGAAAGCCACATTCAGAGTGCCAAAACGACGGGATTGGGGGGTGATGAGTGATTGAAGACCACAATGGATGACGAGGCCTTTGAATGTGTCGCTTGCGGCACTATTTGACGGGAGAAAAGATCGGGGTCGAGTGAGTTTCAAGTCGGTGGTTCACACGGAGGGAGGTGAAGAGCCCGCCAAAACTGGATTGGGATGGAGGAGACTGCGGAGAAGGGAGAGAATCGAGTTGTGCAGCCCAGCCGAGGACATGGAACATGGGATATGGACAGAGGAAGCGGCGATCGGTTACAATGCAGCTGCCGTCAGCAGGAAACAGCCATTGAGATTCGAGGTCGGTTGTGCAGGTGAGGTAGTAAACAAATTCGGGTCTTGAGGTCGTCCTGCATCGAAACTGCCTCTCTCCTTCCTCGAGCCCGACGACGACGACACTGCTGCGAAATAGGTGGTTGAAGGTTGGAAAGAACGACCGGCCGACCGACAGACAGACCGACTGACTACCTGAGCGACTGAGGGAGTCTAGTGTGTGTGGGTGTGTATAGGTGTACCTATGTATGGGGCATGGGTGCAGGTGTGGCCCGGGATATTCGAGCCAGCGGCGGGAGGAGTGGCACCAGTAACAGTGACACAGCGCTGCGCAGGCCTTGTAGCAAGGCGTGACCAGTAATACTGCGTGCTAATCAATCGGAAGAGGAATGGGCGGGAATGGCAGAGGGAGGCGGGAGGGCGGGTCCAGGTGGTCTGGTCTGGTCTCATCTGGTGGTCGAATGCGAATGAGTGTCAAGTGAGGAGACACTACCTAGACCTGGAGGTACAGCCAGCCAGCCAGCCAGCCCCGGCAAAGGGGGGTGATGGGACAAGCCTGTGGTAAGTGATTTTAAGGACGTGCACACAAACGCATAACATATACTCTTAATATCTACCTCCTCAGTCTAGGTACTCCTTTCTTCCTTGCAAAAGGTGCTGACCGACAGGAGGAAAGGAATTAGGTGTGTGCGCGTGCACCTCCACCTCCTTGATAGTCAAGGTTGCGCTGTGAGTTTACCTAGTGAATGCCTTTACTACTCCTCATTGTTCTTCTCTGCCGGCCAAATCCAGCCACCACGCGCGCCAGCCCAGGTACCTGCGTGAGCTGGCTGGTTCTTGGGCCTCCGTTTCGGGCTTCAGGTGGCTCTTATTAGCTACCTTAGCTCGGTAGGTTGCGAGAACCATTCAATTGAAGTATGCGACCTCCAGACTCAAGCCCCTGGCTGGTGCCACGATGTGTGTGCCTGGATTCCACCTGGCTGACGGCGTTGGACTCAATTGGCGAGCAAACCACTTCAGGTAGGTATGAAGATGGGCTACCTGAAGCCCAAAGTGGCCATCTTCCACCTACCGTTCGCATTTGACCGCACCTCTCTCTTCTTCTCGTTTGATGCTCTTAATTAGGAAACACCCTGTCCTGCTTACTCTGTACTTGATGTTGAGCCTAGCTTGGCTTGAGCACCTCGGTTCCGGAGAGTTGATCTGCATACATGCGTTTCTCGATCACTTCACCCATTATCTGTCAATTCAGTCCAAGGGGGTACTTGTGGAAGCATGTGTACCTACCTAGACGAATAGACAGGAACTCTGTCTACTCCGGTATAAGTTTACCATGACCGTCAGAGATTCTCTACCATCGGCCACCAAGGGAACCACACCTGACATAAGTGCAAGCATGGTTTGGGATCGAAGGCGTATGCGCGCCTGCGACATTGTCTCTCACTATAGCCGATGCTGAACACCACCTGTCGCGAGGACTGCATGATGAATTCCAGTTTTCATTTTAATTGATCTCATTGCACTGCGCATCAATATCAAATAAGACGGCAAGATAAGGCAAGGAGCGAAGGGGCGATCTCCGCCCAGCCTTTCTGCAAAGGCTTTTCTGATTCATGCACGTCAATACAAATCAGTCGCTGGAAGGATTCCCATTTGCTCTCCCCGCCCTGCCAGGATCATCAAGGTCAATGATTTGCACCCTGTCACTTATTGTCTACCTAGATAGCTACTGCGTAGGGTTTGCCTTGAGGTTCGCATACAATATTCATGTAGTGTAGTACATTGAAAGCTAAATCATTCCATGGCCTCGGTGCCAAGTGGCGTAGGTATTGCCATCAGCATGGACATCTCAACATACCATCTACCCTTAATTTGTATCATTGTTTCCAACGAGCTCCGCAAAATACTTCCTTCGTCAATTGACTTTACAGATGTCGCCAGCATAGAAACGGGACCGTACCTGACTGAGGAACCACTGAGTCAGAACCAAGCCGAGGTTAGACTTATTTTATCACAACGCGACATATCGTTGGTTTGATAGCAAGGTTTTCCGCCTTTCACAGTTTGGCACACTGGCGGCTACGGTCCGGTTCCCGTCATGCCTCGAGGGTGTCTCTGTTGCGAACATCCAGCGGTCTTCCAGGCGGCTTGCTATTGCTGATGACGAACTGCATCAGCCTCCACAGCTCGTCCTCCTTTACTTCTGGCTTCTTGTCCGCCGTGTCACGGCAGCTCGGGCAAACCCGAACCAGTTCATATGAATTGTCATTCCCAACATATCCCAGCCTGCCGATAGATGACGCTGTGCGACTTAGACTTTCGCGAGAAAGAGCGTAGTGCGGTTGCTCAAGTCACACCTCACATTTTGACAGACGGGCTCGATGGGATCCTGATGGTCAAGGTGCGACCCGCCACGACGGCTAAATTACCATCTCCCGGTTGTTTTCGCGAAGCGCACTCCCCTTGCAACCGGGTCAGCCGAGCAGAGGAGCTCAAGGTGGGTTGTACGAGTTGACCAACATGATTGCATTCTCTTGCGCGCAGGTCTACGAAAGCTAGGTCTGCTTGTGGTGCCCATCTAGGTGATGTTGTACATATCCACACCCGAAAAATATTGATAGCATCCTGAACTCCCCCTATGCGACTCCTGAAGTCATAATGTCCCAGATTTGCCTCCCCAGTCTAGTATAAACGCCGTAAGCCGAACATATGGAGTGACATGACACGTTTCAATGGTGATGACCAAACTGGGTCAGAAGAGGTAGAAGCATACCGATCACTGTCGCAAGTGTATCGCGCATCTGAGGTCTGCTTTGCTTCCTGGGTGAGCTGGGCCCATCCGCATACCCATTCGAGCCAGAATGATGGTCATGTCCCAACGAGGCACTGTCCTCTTCCATTGCATGCATGGCGACGTATCTATGGAACTTGTTAGCAAGCTTGAGACAGAAATGTGTAAAGCGACCTCACAGAAAAGTCCCTGCGGAGAACAGGAGAAGCATGCCAGTCCACCATTGGCCCGATGGCCCATCCATGTTTCCTCCTCCCAGAAGGGAGATGATGAGATACGTGGCTATGGCTCCGAATGGGGCGGCCAGACTGAATATGATAAGATGGCCTCGAGCCGCACGTTTAGATAGCCCTTGCTTCAACAAAACAGATGTTAGGCCGAAAGCAGCCGGCGCTTTGTGCACCATGATTGCGACGAATATAATAAGGCCAAGTTTCATGTCGGTTGTTGTCGCCGAGGCCCCCATGGCTATTCCATCCGCCGCGGCATGTATCACAAGGCCTGTGGTAGTAGCCAAGCTCCTCGATTGCTTCGGTGTTGGTGCCAAGGAGCCCAAAAAGCCGTCGGTCTCCTCCTCGCCCGTTACACTTGACGATGCAAGGTTGTCAAGGCTGATATGTCTGGTTGTTGGTGCCGCCTGGAACCGCTCCGTAGCATGCTGTGGCAGCTTGTCGATCAAGAACATGAGAGCAAAACCTAGAATGAGAGCTAATCCAATGAAGAAGGTGGGTAAACTCGATTGCTCGTGCTTTTCCGCATCGTCATGGTTATCTGGCCCAGAATTGCCCGCTTTGCCCGGTGTCTCGTCTTCTCGACCGTGGAGGAGTGCTTCAAGCTTATCGTCAAATGCACCTCGTCGGTCGACAATAGCATGAACGGCATTTGTATCTGCAAAGCCACCCATATCTCGGCTATGCCATCGAACTGCTGTGTGTGCTGCACTGTCAAGGGTCCTCGTCTTATGAGCGTGTGACGAGCCTCCGGTTGTGACGACTGCTTCGATGCCTTCAGGTATGATGACTATGAGTGAAGTGCCAACAAGAATTCCGATACCGATGCTAGATATGAGCCGAAGTTGCGATTGGGAAAGCGTCATGGATAATGGTAATGCGCCAGCCAGAAAGGAGCTGCGAGAAAGGTAAGTCGGTGCTAAAAGTTAAGGATTACGCGGTCGCTCGAAGGGATCATGTACGCACGCCAATGCCATTATCACCTATACAAATGAGATGTTAGAGCCCATAGGGAAGACTAAACGGAGGTGAAGACATACACAGAGGGCAAGTAGAAGTAGAAGACCACCCATTTTGCCGCAAGAGTTGCTGAATTGTCGAGGCCAACGAGGGATGCTTGCTATCGATGCATGGAAGTATATAGGTTACAAGATGATCCCGATCAGCGTTATCAGTGTTTAGCAATAGAATAATCAACAGGACAGTCTCTCTAAATGATCTTGTATGCGACCGGAGGAAGAGGTTGCGCTGGTCGCACAAATTGACAGAGATCACGATTGACGTATGTTGGCCTGACCAACAGGGTAAAGCATTATGTACCACCAAGCTCCTGGAGTTTTGACCTTCGCAAGGACCCCTGTCGAAACCCGCTACGCCTTGCCAGCTCCCTGCCTGCTCCCTGTCCATTAAAAAGGGAAGCTTACTATGCAGTATACCTAGTACGGAGAGCAACCAACTGGCCCGTGCGCGATTTCAATTAAGCCATTGTGAAGCGCAACGCGGTACACCTCACCCCTGTCGCGACTTTCGCGTATCTCTTGCAAAGCTATCTAGAGCCGACCACCAGCCCAGCATCAAACTTCTTCCTACCAAAATAAACCAAGAGACTAGGCTGCCGAGGCAGAAAAGATCCATTTTCTGAGCACATTTGTCTCAAATCTCTGAGTACGGGAAGACTCAGTGATTGCTGCGAAAAAGCATCAGCCAAGATGGCCGAGGCAGATGACACCTGTATGTGCCATTTTCGCGCTCTGCGCTTTCGTTGTCTCTAATCAGATTTAGGGTCTGTCAATGCCAATGATGCCCTCCTCGTATCACTAGTCAAGCCATCGACCGACGGATTGAAGACGATCGCGAGCTTTCAACCTGAACACACATACCCTATCTTCGGAGATGACCAACGCATCTTCGGTTACCAAAACCTCAAAGTTAGTCTTCGATATCATGCCAGCGATATGCGCCCGAATCTCCAGGTCTCCTACAGCAAGAAGTTCAAGGCAGTAGGAGATACTGAGCCGACAGAT
Organism: Phaeoacremonium minimum UCRPA7; assembly: GCF_000392275.1. Taxonomy (NCBI): domain Eukaryota; kingdom Fungi; phylum Ascomycota; class Sordariomycetes; order Togniniales; family Togniniaceae; genus Phaeoacremonium; species Phaeoacremonium minimum. The sequence continues at coordinate 25,089 of NW_006921011.1, forward strand.
ATCCACGAGGCACTAGAGGGATTCCTTCCATCCGGTAGGTTGCTTCTACTTTCAAAGATGTTAACGATGCTAACCTTCCAGTTGCGCTTTCGAGCCCGAAGGACTTTGAAGCGGCGATTAAGCAAGTACCGACCTCTTGGACGCCGCCCGGAGAGCTTGTCACCAGCTTCGACACCAAGGACGGACAATATGAGATCTGGAAAGGCAGCTTGGCGGATCCAGCTGTAAAGCAGCTGGTCAACCGAATCCAGATTCTGGTCTCCTTGTTCATTGAGGGAGGCACGCCCATCAAGACGGAATCTGACGATGACGGCGAAGCAGACCCGCTTGATCGCTGGGCGGTATTCTTCCTATACCACAAGCAAGAGGTTGTAGGACAGCCAGATAAATTCTCTTATGTCTTCGCTGGCTATTCCACTGTCTATCAGTTTTTCCTATTCCATGGCCCTACACCCCCAGCTACTCCTACCAAACAGAAGGCTGCCATTCAACCGGCGACAAATGATGCATTTGAATTGCCTAAGGGGGAGACTCCCTTCACTGACTTCCCATGCCGCTCAAGAATATCTCAATTCGTCATCATTCCGCCATTCCAGGGCAAGGGCAGCGGAGCTCGTCTCTACAACACTATTTTCAAGCACTACCTGGACGCAAAACAGACTGCTGAGATCACGGTTGAAGACCCGAACGAGAAGTTCGACGACTTGAGAGACACATCAGATCTCGCATTTCTCCGGAAGATACCCGAGTTCAACGACCTCAAGATCAACACCAGCATTGCTGTGGATAAGAAAGGCCCGGCGCCTCGAGACATCGTTGATCATGAGGCATTGGAAAAGTTGAGACTGAAATACAAGATCGCACCACGGCAATTTGCTCGTGTCACCGAGCTGCACCTCATGTCTAAACTTCCGCCGTCAGTCCGGCCAGGTATTGAGGTGCAAGACTCGAAGAGACCCGTGACCAAGGACCAAGAACATGAGTACAGACTCTGGAAGCTGCTTGTTAAGCAGAGACTCTACAAACACAATATTGATGCCCTTGGTCAGCTTGAGAAGCCCGAGCGTATTGAAAAGCTGGACGAGACTCTTGCTAACGTAGAGTTCGAGTACGCGCGACTCTTGACCTTGTTTGACATTCGCAATCAGAAGTCTGGAGCAGCGTCCAATGGCAAGCGGAAAGCGATTGATGAGCCTGGAGAGCCCACGAGCAAGAAAGCGAGAGTTGAGGATGCATAGGTACATCTGCATTTTGCCTGATGGGGCTATTGGATGGAAATGCAGATTAAGGATTGGTAATGGCGTTGTGGGATTTGTTGATACCTCCATTGACCAGGCCTATGTACAAATAATGATGCCTTCTGGTAGGTCGGACGGACGAGAAGCAATGCTACTTGAATCCCTAGCAAGCTGCCTTTAACGGTAGGCCCCTAGGGTGAAAAGCATCTGCACTAAGGCAGGGAAACGAAATACATGCGATCTGCTCTACCACCAGCCATTGAAGTGCTTGTCTACCTAACGCCTGGGTGTTCCTCCAATACGTGAGCCCTTTTGTTCTTCTCCTCCATGTGCAACTCCAGATGACGGTTCTACTGGAGCTGGTGGGAACCGAATCTTGTCCCATTCACTCCCTGAACCCCCTTTCCTAGCTGGCTCGCAACTACAGTAGCTTCACGTACGGCTCTAGCCACGGTTCCTCTTACTCGACCTTCTTCGAGGACAAGCAATCCACCGATCGTACATCCACCCGGGGTGCTGACCTTGTCCCTCAGCAAAGCAGGATGGTCGCCGTTCAGCACCAGTCCCGAAGCACCTCTCATGGTCTGCGCGGCCATCCGCTGGGCCTCGGCGCGCGGCAGGCCCATAGCCACAGCGCCATCGATGGCCGCCTCAAGCATCAGGGCAAAGAAGGCGGGGCCGGAGCCGCAGAGTGCCGTACTGGCATCCATGGCAGTAGGTGGGAGGTAGACGACTTCGCCAATGCGCTTGAAGATCCACGTCACCAAGCTGGCTTGCTGAGGTGGTAAGGGAGGTTCGCTGGTTGCAATGACAGTCATACTCTCGCGGATGAGGGAGGCGGTGTTGGGCATGGCGCGAACGATTGTGCATTGCTGGACCTCGTCGTTCAGGTACCCCTGGATCTGGTCGACAGTCACGCCAGCGCATATACTGATCAGCAGCTTGCCAGTCAGAGCCGCAGCCATGCCAGGCTCGTTGAGTATGTCCTTGACCATTTGTGGCTTGCAACCAAGGAGGATTACCTCGGATTCGGAGACCGCATCAACGTTCCGCCCCTCTAATACCTTGACATTCCCAGATAGGTCCCCTAGAGCAGATGTTACCCTCTTGGCTGACTCTCGTCGCCTCACACAGGCGACGAATTTGCTAGGGAGGCGGGAGGGCACCTCATCCTGGAGAGTGGAGATTCCAGAAGCAGAGCCTGACTTAGAGATAGGAGTATCATTCAAAGACGACAAGATACCCGATAAAATGGCAATTCCCATAGTTCCTGATTACCATTAGGCTATTGAATTAGTTCTTCGGAAGAGGAGAGTGAACATACCACATCCCAGCGCACACAGGGTGAGCTCCCCAGAGCTCTGATTTTGTGGCATGGCGAATTTCCAAGGTCCAGTCACACAACGCGTAAACTTTCGTTGTGAGAGGAAAAAAGAAAAGATTAAAACAACCAGTGCCTTTCACTGGCAAATCCGCTTGATATTGCAAAATGAAGGGAATGAGAACCCGAGAGAGTGAATAAGATATAGGCGAATAGTATGTGCATTGCACGGGGGATGTAACGAAGGCTTCTGTATACTACGTTTGATTTATTAGGAGTTTGCTTTTTCGAAGGCCCTCGAAAACCCTTGTCCTTTGAGATCTATGTTCAGCGAAAGCTGTTACATCAAGCAGGACCTCGAATCGTTGTGATAAACTTGGATACCAACAACCCTCACCGAAATTTTCTAGTCGTCGATATCGGAGGTAAACCGTCTTGTCTACCGTTGTTACAGCACCTTACTCCTCCATTAGGATAATAAATGTTAGTTCGCCAAAGGTATCAGTACCTCTTCAGTAAGGCATTACTACCTTTGTAGAAGTTGATAGACGTAGAGTAAAAACAGGATATTCGAGAGCTTGATGAGTATTACGACTCTCAGCATCGAGTATCTTCACCCTTTAAGAATTAACGTATATTACCTAGGCACCCTGGCGGAGGAGTATATCCCCATTGTCTGCGCCGGTTCAGCGGTACCTTCGCACGGTTCCGCGCTAAGAATGTATGCCGCCACAGGCAACTGGGGGTCTCAATGCGGCTCGTTCAACGCCCTGCCCGGTCCTGACCTAACACTGGTGGGGTTCCCGTCTTGAGCTCCAGACCTTCAAGTCCTTCCACAGCGTGATCGACGAGGAGAACAACAACCTTTCCAGTATCATCAATCGAAGACCATCCAAGATGGCCGACCCTTTTGAGGTCCGCATGCGCTTTACTTCACAGCTGCAACATCTCAACGCGTCGGTCACTTCAGCGCAAAAGGCTGCCCAGTATGCGCTCAAATATAAAGACATGGATGAGGATCTTCACTCATGCATACTCGAGCAGCTCGAGCGGGTGGGTTGATAAATCGCTTCGTTGTATCTCATGACGGAATAAGCCTGTTAATTGTAACTCCAACAGAATAACATGAACACGAGAGCCAACATCATGTACTTCATTGAGCATTTTCTTGAGATGGCTCAGAAGGACGGCCATGTCGATTATGTTCGGATGATGCAGCGAGACATCATCCGCGTCGTTGACGCCGTCGCTCCGGATGATGGTACAGGCGCCGCTAACGTCAAGGTGGTTCGAAAGGTGCGTCGGAACGTCGTCGAGGTATTCTATGAGTACCGCTTTGCTGACCCTAGGACAGGTTCTCCAAGGTCTTCAACATAAAAGCTTTCTGCAAGCTCAGACTGTCACTGAGATTGACGAGATTCTCAGAGAGCGTGACACCTCAACTCACGACGTGAGCATGTCTTCGCCGGTCAACGGCGATGCTAACCTAGGCGACATGCCACCATCCCAGACCATCCCGAAGCCCAACCGTGGTCCAGCTCCGCAGCGTCTAGACAAAAAGCAGATCGAGCAGCGCATCGAGGAGGATCGCGAACGCCACAAGAGACTCCGTGAGAGTATCTGGGCCGTCCCCACAGATCCCAAAGATGCCGAGATGTGGAAGCTTTTTGAGGAAACGAGTGACCTTGGTGACGATGATTATCTCATGGCCGAAGAGGAAGAGGCAGAGCGTCAAAGGTGTCTGCAACAGAGTTGCCCTCATCGTCAAGGCGATCCCGAGGGCCATGCCCCGAATGGCAAAAGCTCCCACTGATGTGCTTCACCTTGCCTTCGACATCGCATTCAGACCACCCTGCGATCATCAGTGTTATCGGACGACTGGAAAGACGGAGCGAGATAGGCAACTTGTCTTATTGAGTATGCATTCATCAAGAGCCAGCTGGACAACGCAATGAGCAAATTGGTATGTGGCAAACGCCCTGATGTTATTTCGACGCTAATAATGCCAGACACGAAGGTCAAAATAGTCGACTATTCCGCGTACGAGGCAGTATTCGATTGGCCATTGCAAATGGCCGGGGTCTCTACAGCTGTTTCGGCACTCGAACGCCGGTACTGGCTTACATTGAGATATCGACGAGAGGCCGAACTTTAATCTTGATAGGCTCGGCCATGCTATCTCACAGAGTATTCTTTGTGCCGTTATATATTAGTTATAGGCTGATTCGGGCAGGATATCTAAAATCACGTATGATACCCAGTCTCGTCTTGCGAGACATAGAAAATAAAAAATTTCACCAATCTCTGCCATAAACACCGTGATGTTGTGGAGAAGATTCATTATATGGCCTTCTTCTACAATGTTGGTACACGTGAATTTATACATGTAATGTTTCCTGCCATGTCTTTGGCCCGCCAAGCAATTTCGTACAAATCACTCCATCACAACCGTAGCGCCCAGCTCCTTCATCGTCGCAAGGATCTTCTCGGCTTCGTCCTTCGGTACGGATTCCTTCATCATCTTTGGTGCGCTCTCAACAAACTTCTTCGAGTCGACCAAGCTGAGGCCTAGCAAGTTCTTGATTTCCTTGATGACCTTGGGTTTCGAGCCAGCCTCGAATGCCGTCAGTTTCACGCTGAAGAGAGTCTTCTCCTGGGCTGCAGGTGCCGCGTCGTCTGCCTCCTCAGCCGCTGCTTGGGCTGCAGGAGCTGCGGGAGCCGCTGCGAAGCCTCCGACTGGCAGGTCTGGGATGTTTAACCGTGACTTGGACAGAAGTTAGTTTCCACCAGCCTAAGCATATATTCATCCCGTTCATGTATTCGTCTCACCTTCAAGCTCGCAACAAGGTCGGCAGTCTCAAGGAGAGTCAATTGGCTAATCTGGTCGACGATTCCGGTAATCTTGGGGTTCAATGCTTCGGTGGATTGGTGTCGCCGTGATATCCTCTGGTGCACAAGAGATCCAGAGGTCCGGATTGCTGAGGAAGACCGCAGCTGACGAGCGCAGCATTGCGCAGCATAGCGGCACGACAACGACATATTGAGAGGTCGAGCTGGGCCGCTAATTGAGGGACGAATTGAGGTTTACAGATGCGGAAGCTATAGACTGGACTGTCGATGCTCAAGCAGATTTTAAGATCAGGTCAAAACGCTCCTAGCATACCCGAGCTCGCGATTGGCACGGCACCTCGTAATCCCGATCCGCTAATTTTTTTGGGTGCAGACAGGGACCTTCTTATCGATAAAGAAAAAAGTTCCAGTTGAAGGTCTCAGTGAAAGTCGTTGCTTCACGCAAAAGACGACTTTTCACAGCCAACATGGCGAATATCGATGTGAGCCAGCAGAGGCTGTCTCTGCTAGGCGACGCGACCACACTGGGGTATCTACCGCCCGAGTTGCTTCACATCATCGAGGATCAGAGCGCGACGAACGTCTTAGATGTCATTGCGCGGGTGGCGCTCACACCTCGACTTACAGGACGAATTTTCGCCCATTTTGAGTCTGTCTTCGCAGATATATGCGCAAGATGGGTTCTCAACCCACGACCAGGAAACGAGAATGATTTAATAATAGCGGCATTTGCGAGAATATTGCCGTTTGCGCCATCTCTTTCAGTCTTTCTTGACAAGTATCTCGAAAGTCGATCATGGAATGAAGATGTTTCGCGCGAGGCCAGCACTGATGTTTTCAATTTCAAGCAACTTGCAAGACCAGCTCATGCAGCCTCACTATTGCAGAGCCTGCTAACTGCATGGCGTCTCATTAGCTTTGATAGGAGGAAATATGCCCGTCTCGTCAACCCCGAACACATACAGGAGCTTTTCACACACCAAAGGAGTCCTGTCAAGTACGTGGCAATCCGCGTATTTTGCCAATTACTCTCCGCGTCAGATCACAAGCTCGAATCTCTCATTGGACAGTATATCTCAAATGATGAGTCTCTGAATGGTGACTTTGACGGCCAAGACATTGATTACACCTTCTTATCCTTATTCGAGCATACTCGTGCGGAGAGTATACATGACCAATGCAAACAAAATCGAGAGGCGCTGCAGTCTCATGATATCGACACCATAAGAAATGCTCCAGAGTCACTCACTCCTCTCGTGTGTCGCTATGGGAATGTCTTGCTCCCTCGCCCATTAGGACCTCCCGCTCAGTCACCATCACTGGTGTTTACACCAAGAACAGTCGACAATCTCGAGAGTCTTGCCAAGCTTCTTCTCCAACCAGGCCCTATCCTACTCCACGGACTTCCTGGAGCTGGTAAAACATCACTTGTCCAGGAGACCGCCAGGGAATTAGGCATGGACTCGGGTCTAGTGACTTTACATCTCAACGAACAGACAGATGCCAAGATGCTCATCGGGCTTTATACAACCGGCGTGAAGCCAGGATCGTTTGAATGGCGACCAGGTGTTCTAACCACAGCTGTCAAAGAAGGAAGATGGGTTCTGATTGAGGATATCGATCGAGCTCCAAACGAAGTGATGAGCACTCTGCTTCCACTGATCGAGCGTGGCGAGCTTCTGATTGCGAACCGTGGCGAACGGATCAAAGCTGCCAGTGGATTTCGTATTCTCGCAACAGTGAGAAGTTCTATCGGCATGAACGGGCAAGAGAGCCTTCCATCTCTACTAGGCCTGCGCTTTTGGCAATTGCTCTCTGTTCAACCTCTCCCTGAAGTAGAACTTCGAGACGTTATCACACAAACGTACCCTCGCCTTCATAAATTTGTACCTGAGATACTCTCGGTTTTCAACCGCGTATGCACACTCCTTCGTACGCCAGGAACGGTATCTGGAGGATCCGCTGCATTAGAGCGTCCAATCAATTCAAGAGACCTCTTCAAATGGTGTAGACGACTTGACCGGATTCTACTATCTGCCGGAAGCAGAAATGGCGATGAACCGATAAGCGAGACTACTTTAGATTCCATGTTCATGGAGGCCGTGGACTGCTTTGTTGGAAATGTCAAGGACTCCAACATTCGCGACGTTCTCACTATCAAGATTGGCGAGCTTATGGGCAGATCCGAGCAACGCGTCGAGCACCATCTGTCTTCTCATATTCCGCACCTCGAAGACAAAGAAAGCAAGTTCGCGATAGGGAGAGTGATTCTACATAAAACCAAGCAGCACGATCGCATGACGAGGTCAAAACGACCATTCGCAACGACATCGCATGCAAAGAGACTATTAGAGCAAATTGCGGTTGCTGTCGATCTCAGGGAGCCGGTTCTACTTGTAGGAGAGACCGGCATTGGTAAAACTACCGTTGTTCAGCAACTCGCGGAAACCCTCGGTCACAGGATGGTTGCAGTCAATCTTTCCCAGCAAAGCGAAGTTGGTGATCTTCTTGGCGGCTTCAAGCCTATTAATGTTCGAAGTCTTGCAGTTCCACTAAAGGAAGAATTTGAGGATCTTTTCGCTTCCACTGGTATTTCTGCGGAAAGGAATCAAAAATATCTTGACCAGATAGGAAAGCGCATGGCTAAGGGAAAATGGACCGAGGTAGCGAAGCTTTGGCGCCAAGCACCGAAAATGTTCGATGAAATTCTCAGAAAGCTTGCGGAAAGTGAGCTCCAAGCAAAGGAACGAGAGGATGGCCAACCAGCAAAGAGACGAAAGACAGGATCATCCAGGCTGCAAACATTGCGAGAACTGAAACCGCGATGGGAGAAATTTACTCAGAATCTGGGCCAGTTTGAAATCCAAGCCTCGGGCGGCTCAAATAGCTTTGCCTTTGCTTTCGTGGAAGGCAATATTGTAAAGGCGGCTCGGAATGGAGACTGGGTATTGCTGGACGAAATCAACTTAGCGTCTCCCGATACTCTGGAAAGCATAGCAGATCTTCTGCAGTCGGGTCCAAACGCATCTCCATCCATTCTCCTCTCAGAAACGGGAGAGATTGAGAGAATCCATGCCCATCCTGACTTCAGGATCTTCGGTGCCATGAATCCAGCGACGGATGTGGGCAAGCGAGATCTACCGATTGGCCTACGTTCAAGGTTCACCGAATTATATGTCTCAAGCCCAGATAAGGACGTCAAAGACTTGGTAATCATCATAAAAACGTACCTGAAAGGCAGCAGTTCGACAATCGACAAAGCTGCCGACAACGTCGCTAATCTCTACTTACAAATCAAGGCGTTGGCTGAGTCGAAAGCGTTGGTTGATGGTGCAAATGAGGTTCCGCATTTCAGTCTACGTACTTTGACTCGTGTGTTGACGTATGTTAACGACGTTGGGCCATTCTACGGACTCGAAAGAGCTCTGTATGAAGGTTTCTGCATGGGTTTCCTGACTTTGTTAAGTCAAGAGTCTGAAAAGCTTGTGGCACCTCTCATTCTAGACACATTATTTGGTAAAAATCCCAATCGCCGACGTTCTCTCCTCTCTCATCCACTCAAACCGCATAACGACGGGCGGCAGTATATCCGCTTTATGAATAAGGATCATGATAGGCAGTACTGGCTGCTCCAGGGCGACCAGCAGCCTCAGGAGCGAAATGACTACATTCGCACCCAGTACGTCGAGCGAAATCTGCTTAATCTTGTCCGGGCTACATCAACAAGAAGGTTCCCGATCCTTATCCAAGGACCAACTTCTTCGGGCAAGACAAGTATGATTGAGTATCTCGCCAATTACAGTGGCAACAAGTTTGTCCGCATCAATAATCACGAGCACACGGACCTTCAGGAATATCTGGGGACCTACGTGTCCGGATCCGATGGCAAGCTTAAATTCCAAGAAGGTCTCCTCGTGCAGGCAATGCGTCAAGGTCATTGGATTGTCCTTGATGAATTGAATCTTGCCCCAACAGATGTTCTCGAGGCACTCAACCGCCTTCTAGACGACAATAGGGAACTCCTGATACCGGAGACACAAGAAGTCGTGCGACCTCACGAGAGCTTCATGCTCTTCGCCACACAAAATCCGCCCGGCTTGTATGGAGGTAGAAAGGTCTTGTCGAGAGCTTTCCGTAATAGGTTCCTTGAATTACATTACGACGATATTCCCGAAGATGAACTAGAGTATATTTTGCAGAAGCGGAGCTTGGAGACCGCACCGTCTGACTGCAAGCGGATCGTTACTGTCTACAAAGAGCTCTCGCGGCTTCGGCAGACTAGTCGCGTCTTCGAACAGAAGGACAGTTTTGCTACCCTCAGAGACCTTTTCCGATGGGCTCTCAGGAAAGCCGACAATAGGGAGCAGATTGCAACGAACGGGTTCATGTTGCTTGCAGAGAGGGTCCGAAACGAAGATGAAAGAACAGCCGTCAAAGAAGTCATCGAAACGGTTTTCAAGGTGAAGATAGAACCCGATCGTCTTTACACTCCAACCTTCGGCCCTTTGGCTCAATTCGAGAGGAAACAGAACAGCCAAGGCGTTGTTTGGACTAGAGCGATGCGACGACTGTATGTTTTGGTGACCCAAGCGCTCCGGAATAACGAACCAGTCCTTCTTGTTGGCGAGACTGGTTGTGGAAAGACGACAGTCTGCCAGTTGCTTGCAGAATCCATCGGCAAAGAGCTCCATATCGTCAATGCCCACCAGAACACTGAGACAGGCGATCTAATTGGATCTCAGCGACCTGTGCGAAACAGAGGAGCAATCCTTGATGCACTGAGACAAGATTTGGAGTCAGTCTTACAGCAACTGAAGCTGTCAACAGAAGGAAGCCTCGAGGACCTTTTTGAGAAATTTCGAGCCCTGCCAGATGACGTATCAGCACAGATTTCTGAGAAGGTGAAGGACAGAATTGCCTTGAACGAGGTTAGAAGCAAGGCTCTGTTTGAATGGTCAGATGGTAGTCTTGTCCACGCAATGAAAACAGGTCAATTCTTTCTTCTTGACGAGATATCCCTAGCAGATGATTCTGTTCTCGAAAGGCTGAATTCTGTTCTTGAGCCCCAGCGAACCCTGCTACTTGCTGAGAAGGGAATTGATGACTCTTTTGTCAAAGCCACACATGGTTTCCAGTTCTTTGCCACTATGAACCCAGGGGGCGATTTTGGTAAAAAGGAGCTATCACCAGCACTAAGAAATCGGTTCACCGAAATTTGGGTGCCGCCAATGACCGAGAGCCAAGACGTCTTGGATATCGTGGTCGATAAACTGAAGAGCGAACTCAGCAACTTGGCAACAATCGTTGTGGACTTTTCGTATTGGTTTGGCCAGACTTTCCGGTCTTCTTCAGCAACAGCTTTCTCAATTCGTGACATCCTCGTTTGGGTCAAATTCATCAATGAATCGTCTCATTTGTCTCCTGGTTTGGCCTTGCTACATGGCGCTGCTACGGTGTTCATTGACACATTAGGGGCAAATCCATCGGCGTTGATGGCTCTGGACCCCAAGACCATGAACGAGCAGAGGCAATTGTGCCTGGACAAGCTCAGCACCCTGATAGGAGATAAAGTGGATGTCACCCCGATGTACCGGAATCAGCCAACCATTCATTTTCACGATGAAATACTTTCCATTGGCGAATTTACTATTGCTAGGGACGTCACTGGTGACTCAGAACCGGGTTTTGCATTCGAAGCACCAACCACAAAAATGAATGCGATGCGAGTTTTACGAGCCTTACGGGTGAACAAGCCCATTCTTTTGGAAGGCAATCCCGGTGTGGGCAAGACAACATTGGTCAGTGCTCTAGCAAGGGCATGTGGGAGACCTTTGACAAGAATCAATTTGTCTGATCAAACAGATCTCATGGACCTTTTCGGCACTGATGTTCCCGTCGAAGGAGCGGAGGCAGGCAACTTCGCCTGGCGAGACGCACCCTTCCTGCAGGCCATGCAGAAAGGTGAATGGGTACTCCTGGACGAGATGAACCTTGCATCGCAATCGGTCCTCGAAGGTCTAAATGCATGCTTAGATCACCGTGGAGAGGTTTACATCTCCGAATTGGATCAAATGTTCAAACGCCATCCAGACTTTCGTCTTTTTGCTGCCCAAAACCCTCATCATCAAGGAGGCGGTCGAAAGGGCTTACCAAGCTCTTTTGTGAACCGTTTTGTGGTCGTCTATGCGGATGTTTTCACGGTGGAAGATCTCTTGCTCATCGCCAGCAAGAGGTTTCAAACAATTCCGGAGGCAACAATTAAACATATGATAGAGTTCATCGCCAAATTAGACCACGAGGTGGTTGTTCAGAGATCATTTGGTTCACATGGTTATCCGTGGGAGTTCAACTTGCGCGACACTCTTAGATGGCTGGAGCTCCTATCATCCTCTGACACTTTACTGGCTTCAGGGACAGCTGCAGACTTCTTGGATGTTGTGATCAAGCAACGTTTCCGGAATGCTCCCGATAGGAAAGCAGTGGAGACGATCTTCTCCGAGGCATTTCAGACAATGCCTGACGGCCACAACCTATATCACAACTTGAATTCGGGTATTGTCCAAGTTGGACTGAGTCTAATGACTCGCAACATATTGTCTCAACCTACACCATTTCCAAATATTAACGACGTATCGAGACTTGCGGAGATCGAATCTTTGATGATTTGTGTCAAGGAAAATTTGCCTTGCATTCTTGTTGGTTCGTCCGGTAGCGGCAAGTCTGTTCTATTACAACACCTTGCAGCCCTCGCAGGGAAAAGCTTGGTCATCTTCCCTCTTAATGCCGATATTGACACAATGGACCTTGTTGGTGGATTTGAGCAATCGGATCCTCTGCGAGAGATTCACCTTTGCCTCGATGAGGTCCGTAGCGCTTTGCAAGATTTCATCTTGTCAACCGTTCCGAAGCAGATATCACGGGCTGCAATGGCCTTGCTGACCCGGCTTGACAAGTTCAGCGAATCAGATTATTCCGATATCTCTTTGAGGATCCAAAATCTAGCCACAGAGGTCTCTGTATCCTCACAGCTGGGTCAGTTGCTCGAGAAAGCATACCGTCTTTTGCAACAGCCGACAACACTAGCTGATCCACGTTTTGAGTGGTTAGATGGTGTGATCGTGCGTGCGATGGAAGGAGGTCAATGGCTCGTACTTGACAATGCAAATCTTTGCAGCGCCTCAGTTCTTGACAGGCTCAACTCACTTCTTGAACGCCCTGATGGGTTCCTCAGCATCAACGAGCATAGCGGAGCGGATGGCGAGCCTAGGATTATCAAACCTCACCGTGACTTCCGTATTTTTCTGACCATGGATCCTCGGTACGGCGAGCTCTCACGCGCAATGAGAAACCGATCCATCGAAATTCATATTGACGCAAATCTCACGCGTATAGCGTCATATACTTCGCACATCGCCGCAGTAGAGTCGAGCATGCAGAGATACTACGCGATCACCCAAGTGGTCAACGAGCCAGAGTCAGATCTCAGCAACGATCTGTCGAATTTGGCTCTTGGTAACCTTTCTCTGGACGATTCAACGATGCTCTCAAAGTACCGTCAAGCAGTAGAAAACGGACCTTTGATTCAGAAAAAGTCAAATCTAAGCTCGTTCTGCCAACATATTGAGACATTACTAGAGTTCATTCGATCGCCCAGTGCCGCTAGACAAGGCATCCTTCATCTTTATGAGACCACCACCAACTCTATTCATGTTAGCTCTAGTGTGGAGTCAAAGAGCCCGACACCCCTATCCACGCTCCTGACACGGACACAACCAATCTACCCACTCAATAACGCTCCTTTGGTGATACTGGTTGGAGGAGATAGCCCGGTAGTGGCTACTTGGTTGGCACTGAGCTTTGACTTCTTTCTTGAGGTTCAAGCTGCTCGCCTCGCTGGGCTGTTCCAGGAAAGACATACAGACAAGACCAAACCCTCATCTTTGAACCGGTTCCAGCGCTCATGCATTTCTGGTCAGATAGCAACCGTTGCAAAAGACTCGACAGTTCATGTTTCACGCTTTCTATCATCCGCAGTTCAAGACTTGAATATCTTCTTCCAGAGCGATGACAACGAGATGGCGGATGTACCCATAGAGGATTCACAATCGATGGTGGCCAACTCATCCCCGCGAACAAGGTCATTCATGCGCGCTTTGATGCATTACTGGTGGAGAACTTTCAAACTTGTCACTGGTCAGGTATTCGACGAAGCAAAGTTCCAGGCGCACCTGAGGCAAGGAATCGATTTCTTCACATCAACTTTGTCGACAGTTGGGCAGGGTCCCGTGCAGCAACTGATACACAAGATCCTGCACGGCATTCAAACCGACTTTGTGACGGGTTTCAAGCTCTCCACCGGCTTGAGTATGGAAGCACTTTGGGAATATCTCAGGCCTGAGCCTATACGTGACGAAATGGCATTGCGTCTCACACAGAGCGTCGAGCAACTGGCAAAACGATTCGATAACATCAAGTGGAGATCCAATGCCTCTCTAACCGATTTGGCTCGGGTGGTGTCATATCTCAGCAAGGCTTACAGTGATATTCTCACAGGTGCTATCAACGTGAAGGGGCTGTTGGAAACCCTTACATCAGATATTCACTCGTTGGAGTCCAAACTCCAAGAGTCACAACAGCTATCTCCTTTCTTCGCAGTTGAATTCGAGATGCTAAGGCAGTCATTGATTCTTCATCAAATTTCTTGTCAGAACACATCCTTCATTGGATCGAAGGAATCTCTTCTATCAGACGTACCGACAATCGTGGAAATGCACATTCGAACTCGGAGCCCATCAGACATAACTTCGCTCATCAATTACCTGATGTGTCAAGACTCAGTTATACACCCTTGGGTCGGTACACAATCAGCGTCGCTGATCCACAAATTTGACTCGATAGGGGCAGCGAGCCTCTTCTCATTACGATCCCTAGAGGTGGAAATACCGCATATGGGCAAAGCCCTCGCAAATTCTTCGGAAGCTACCACCGCAGACACCATCGCTATCCTGAATGGGATCCTTCTTGACCTATTGAGGGCAATTGCTTCACATACGTCTCAAGAAGCAGAGATCATAATGTCGTCGTATGAGCGCCTATGCAGACAAGTGGCGAGATCTGATCTCCAGGTAGAAGATTGTGGCTTTGTCGTGGACGTACCTATGTCTGAACTGAAGCTTCAGGATTCGAGTCTGGATCACGCGTCTGAAGTCGTGAAAGAGCATTTCTTTCCCGCACTCCTTGCGCTTGAATCTGCTAATACACCTGGCAATAGGAGGATGGCCTTCGCGGCAATCTCTTGGGTTCAATTTGCGATTGGATGCATCAAATTATACGTCCCAGATAAGGTCTTTGACCCGTATCTCAGGGCCGAGACGGAACGAGAATTTCACGAAGGGGTTCGCGAGTTATTGCAACATAAACTGCAGGCAGCCCATGAGTTTGAGCAGATCTTCACGGGTCAAGTCTCCAATTTGAGAACTGTCTCCCTGGAGGCGGAAATCAGTGAATTGCCACAACTTCCGCCAACAGCACAGATGATATATCGGCCATCCAATGTTGAGCTAAGCCGCTTACAAGGAGAGTTCAACAACGTGCTGAACGCTGTGCTACGGAATAACGTCTCTTCTATGCATTTCAGATATATATCCAAGCCCTCTGCATCAGGAGCACAAGAGCTGCAACTTGTCAAAGATAATGTAACGCAGCTGATCGGGCGGCTATCAACTCGCTTTCCAGCATATCAGGATCTCACGGTGCCGTTGATCAACTTCCTTCGCTGTCTCCAGGTCGGGCTGTCTTTAACAGACAATATCAAGCAAACAAGTTCACAAGACTTGACTCCCAGTTTCCTCGAGATAACCCCTTTTTTGGGCGGAGATTTGTCCATTGTCCACAAGCCCCTTCCAGTTCGAGAGCTTGAAGTATTATCGGTTATTGGCTCTCTTTCGAGTATAGATGGGGTTGATAGGCTTGATCCGCACGTACGGATGTCTCTTTTCGAATCACTACACTTCTACTACAATGAATGGAGTAGAAAACTTGAGACGGATCGCAAAAACGAGGCTGCGAAGAGCAGTTTGTATCAGTTCAGGGGTAGTCTGGAAGATGAAGAGGAGGTGGATGCAGCTGAATTCGAGCAGCTCTTCCCCAACTATGAAGAGGATGACGGCAACCGAAAGCATGTTGTCCGAGACATATCCGTCAGGTTAGCTGATCTCCACAGCAATATCTTTGTGTCGCCCAAAGAGTGCCAACAAAGCTTGCAGGCTCTTTGCAAGCTTGTTGGCCGGAAGCTCTCTAAGAACACGCAAAAAGGGTCTGAATCCCAAGCAGACACGGATAAGGCCTTGCTCCCTGCTGCTCTCCTAGTGCTCGAGGAGAAGGTGCATGAGTTCAATTCGGATTTGTCTTCCAAGACCTGCAACTTCTATACTGAGGCTAATCTCATTGAGGCTCGGAAGCTGGTCAGACTTGTTAACGCTATCCATGCTCGCTTCAAAGAGCTACAGTCAATCGATGAGATAAGCATTCTCCAGACCATCGCTGATGTCATAATGGCGTGTGATCATATACTGGAACTCAGTCACACCGAACCGCTCGCAAAGATGATAATCAGGGTTGAGAAGTTGCATCAATTCGTCGATGAGTGGGAATCAGGCCATCTAGCAGCTCGTCAATATGGAATCCCTACTCTATATAAGGAACTCGTATCGATGATAGTAGATTGGCGGCGACTCGAGCTCGCCACATGGAAGAGACTATTCGACATGGAAACCAAGAATTGTGAGGACGACGCCAAGTCCTGGTGGTTCGTGGCCTACCAAGCGGTCATCGCCATACCAATGTCGAAGTTAGAATTGGGAGAGAATCTTAGAGACTACGCCGCGCAACTGGTGTCTGACTTGGATATGTTCTTTTCAACAGCCATTCTAGGTCAGTATCAGACACGTTTGCGATTATTAAAGCAATTGCAGGCACACCTCAAATTGTTGACCGTGGACTATCCCTCACTCGACGTGATCCGAAATGCCCTACAGAACTTCATCTCGTTCTATGGACGCTACGAGTCCAGAATAAGAGACACCATCCACAAAGAGAGAGAGTTACTGGACAAGAAAATGAATGAAGTACTGTTGCTTGCTAGTTGGAAAGATACAAACATTCTCGCATTGAAAGAAAGCGCCCGGAGGTCTCATATGAAGCTATTCCGTATCGTCAGAAAATTTCGTGGACTACTCGGGCAGCCCGTGAAGTCAATCATTGATCAGGGATTACCTGATGAACACCACCATACCGGTAGTGAAGGGCACACTAGCGTACCATGGTCTAAGGCTGTCACCAACATGTCTTCCGTCACTTTATGCCAGCAACTTATTCCACATTGGGGAGAAGATTCCCAGAGTAAGCGCCTTTCAAAAGGAGACAAGATCGTCGAAATCATGGCGAAGACATCTCGTCTCCCAGATTCATCAGTCGAAGCTGCAGAGGTGGTCGATATTTGGGTCTCAGACCTCGCAGCCTCGATGACAGCACTGAGGAAGGAAACACCGCCTTTCTTGACCGACGAAAATAAGGAGATAGTCAAGCATCTTAAAGGCAGGAAGATGAGACTGTTCGAGGAAACTTTGAAAGCTATCCGCCAGATGGGCTTCACTCGCAACCTCAGTGAAAATCTCCAGAAAGGTCAAAATAATCTTGCAACTGCCTTCGCAAGAATCGACCCCCTTCACTCTAGTGGGGGTGACAGCATTGCGGAGATTGACTACTACTTCCACAAGGTCCTTGATCTAGCTCCACGTTTCCGCCAATCGCTCCAAAACCACTCCGGAGATCTAAGTAATGATGCTGTCCGGCGAAGCACAGGCTACCTGGAAGGAATTCTTTATGTGCTGATACAACAACGCGGCCGACTCGCTGAAATGCAAACCAATCTATCAATATTGGATAGCGAGGTCACGAATGTCATGGCACTTACTGCTATGAAGTGCGATGATGTGACAAAGGTCAAGGGCAGAGTCTCGGACCATGGCCGGGTTCTGCGCTGGCTCATTCAAATAATCACTTTTGGGCTACACCTAATTCAAGTCCATGGACGACTTGGAGACCTTGACAACTCGGACATCCGCAATCAACTTCAGGAGTGGGTGACAAGGTTCCAGGAACTCCAGGAACGTATACAAACAGAACCAGTCCTTCCTAAAGGATTTATCTCCAATGTTCAACTGAAATTACAAGACCAATTTGTTGATGATTTAGAGACATTTCGAGCAAGCCTAGAGACTCTCGAAAATGCACGCCCAGATCTGGCTTTCATCATTCAACAAATCAGACTTTGGACGACAATGACCGCAGAGGACGATCAAGACGGAGCCACGAGTGCGAGTATTGCAGCCTTCACTGAAGAAATCCTAATTCTTTCGAAGAAGATTCTGAACGCAGTACAGAAGCTTCAAGATGCCGCCTCAGCGCTACCCACGTCAATCGAGGATGCATCTTGGCTCTTAAAATACAGCAGTAGTCTCTCGAATGCTCTTGCGGCTCTCCATGCTAGTACGGTTGCGGACGGCATAAAATCAAGCTTATCTCAACTGAGAGCTCTTGACTTGTCATCTCCGTCCAATAAGCAAGCTGCATTTGCCCTTTTGGGTGTGGTGCTCCCGTTGTTTCAGCAATATACGAACATCTGCCACGATATCTTCGGCAAATTCACTGAACTACACCGTTCCACATCCAGAATGGCATATAACCTAAGTAGATCTTTCACTCAGCTAGCCTCAGAGGGCTTCTGTACTCCGCAAGAGAAGTCAAACGAAACATCTGGAGATTCCGGAAAGCTCGAGAGCGGTACTGGTCTCGGAGACGGCGAAGGGGCAGATGATATCAGCAAAGATATTCAACCAGACGAAGACCTGTCGGAGTTGGCGCAAGAACCAGACAAGGAACGAGATGGTGAGATTGAAGACGAGAAGGATGCGGTAGATATGGCGAATGAGGAGATGGAGGGCCAAATGGGAGATGCCGGCGGTGAAGAAGAAGACGATGACAATAACTCAAAGTCAGGGGACGAAAACGAGGAGGACGAGATGGATGAGGAGGTCGGCGACGTGGATGATCTTGACCCTACCGCTGTCGATGAGAAGATGTGGGACGGGGATGAGGAGGATGCCGATAAGGATCAACAAGGCGATCAGAGCAAGGGTCAGAAGAAGGACGATGAACAAATGGCGGCTGACGGGGCCGACAAGAAGGATGACCAACCCGAGAAGATGAATGAACCAGGGGAGCCCGAAGTGGACGAGGAGATTGGGCCAGAACAGGATGATGTGGTGCCACAGGATGAGCTCAATCGCCAAGATCAGAACGTTCAGGAGAACGAAACGCTTGCCTTGCCAGATGAGATGGAGATCGACAAGAATCAAGACAGCGCCTCCTCGGTCGATGACGGCGACCTAGATGCTCTCTCGGAAAAGCAAGATGATACCGAAGAGCAATCCATGAAGGAGCCAGAAACCGAGAGCGTAGTAGACGGCGATGACTTGCCGGACACCAATCAAGAGATCATAGACAAGGACAATGAAGAATCCGAAGCTCTTCCAGAGGGCGAGGAACTTCCAATTGATGACGACAACTTTGATATGGATATCGACGAGCAGGACGGCCCTGAAGACATCGAGGAACAAGATCAGATCAAGCAAGAATCACTCGATAATGCGAATGCCGACCAAAACGCTGCTCCAAGCGACGTGAAAAGCGGAGCCGGTCAGGAACAAGATGCCATTGAAGAGAGAGCAAATGAGCAGGATAGTCAAAACAAGGCTTCTCAGCGCGACCGTGGCGAGATGGGACAAAATGCAGAAGATCAAGAGACAGCTGCGGGCAACGAAGGATCTATGTCTCGACTAGACGAGGATCGTTCCCAAAATGACGAGAATAAGCCCTCCGAGACCTCAGAGTCACAGCCTTTCAAGCAGCTTGGAGACGCTATGGAAAGGTGGTACAGGAATCAGAAAGACATCAAGAATTCCACGGAGGATGAAGACCGTCCACCGCAACAAGACAAGTCCGAGGCTGAGATGATGAAGCAAGAATTCCAACACCTTCAAAATGACGACTCGGCCGCCGACGCTGAGGCGTTGGGCACGGCCTCAGAGGAGGAGGTTCGTCCCATAGACGACTCTATGGCTATTGATGACGAGACTCGGGATACTGAGAGCCGACTTCTTCCAGAAGACATTGAAAAGGAAGAGACAGAGCAAGATCAGGACATGAATGATAAGGAACTCACGAGCTTGGACGAACAGGAAACTCCAATGCAGGAAGATAGTCGTTCTGGCGTTGCAACTAGACAAGGCGCTTTCAACCGTGATCGATCCCCGTCTCCAGACGAGACCATACCTGCTGACAAGGAAGACAAAACGATTCAAGAAACGTCCACCCAGCTGTCAATTACTCACATCACCGATCGAGATAGGTCCTTAAGAGACTATTCTGAGTCTCTGGAGCAATGGGCTTCCTTTCAAACCAAGACTCATCCGCTGTCCCTGGCACTTACCTCTCAGCTGCGCCTGATATTAACACCATCTCAGTCAACTAAGCTCTCCGGATCATACCGTACCGGTAAACGTCTTAACATCAAGAAAATTATCCCTTATATAGCATCCAGCTACAAGAGAGACAAGATCTGGATGCGCCGTAGCATTCCCACCAAACGGGCTTATCAAATTCTCCTTTGCGTCGACGACAGCAGGAGCATGGGCGAGACCACATCTGGCGGCCTTGCACTCGAATCACTCGTCATGGTCTCGCGATCTCTCGCCATGCTCGAAGCTGGCCAAGTCGGCGTCCTGGGCTTTGGTGCTGATGTCTTCACGGCACACGAACTGACCGAGCCATTCGCGTCTCATGACGCCGGCGCGAGAGTCCTCCAGAAGTTCTCGTTTGAGCAGGACAGGACAGATATCTGCCTTCTGATCCGCCAAACCATCGACCAGTTCCGCGCAGCCAGGCTCCAAAGCGGCAGCCGCGGATCCGAGGACCTGTGGCAACTCGCGCTTATTCTCTCCGACGGCTTGACGCCGTCCTCCGCACACGACAAGATCCGCCGCCTGCTGCGCGAAGCCATGGAGGAGCGCATCATGATTGTGTTCATTATCATGGACGACTCCAGCAAGAAGAAGGGAGACAGCGTCCTAGAGCTCAAAGAGGCCAAGTTTGTCAAGGACGAGTACGGACAAAGCAATGTGGTCATTGAGCGGTATCTCGATACCTTCCCCTTCCAGTACTACCTCATTGTCCACAATCTGGAAGATCTCCCGGGTGCCTTGGCCGGGCTGCTCAGGACATGGTTTGCAGAGGTTAACTCATAGCGTCATTTGCATTCGAAGGCATGGATACGGCGTTTCGGTGTGTTTATAGAAAAGGAGAGCTATAGAACTGGCGGCGGTGTACCTACCAATGCTCAAGCTATTTTTGCACTCACAGCATAGGTCAATAATAAGATAATGTCATTGTAATTAATCACGTCCTATACTAGGCGGATATACGTGTTCATCGCTATGTCAATATATGACCGTGAAGTTGTAAGAATTGTCCACATCAAATCTCGTGGCTACAAGTAAGCACCACCGATCTGACATGACATACCTGAGACTAGAAATCGTCATGGAAGCGCGGACCAGCGATTTCACTAGTCCTACTGCCATTACCACACATCTGCCATTGATTACTCATTCGCCCTTCCTTTCATCTCTAAAACCGCGTTTGCTACCGCTGCCAGAGACGGTCTTGAAGCGGCGTACATTCGAAGACTTGAGCTTCTTCTTGAATAGAATGCTTGCTGTTGTGGTCATTCGCCTCTTCTGAATTGGGGACCTCCTGAGGAGAGAAGTAGGTGGAGATCTTCGGGTTGATGATCGAGACAACCGAGCAGGTCTGGGCGAAGATCTCCTCGTCTCCTCCTCTTCATTGTCCGCAATCTCTGTTTCCTTCTCGCTGCTGGAGAGAAGACTGGTCTCGGTGGTCCTGGTGTCTGCTACGCTGCTCTCGATCCCACTACTCGAACTCATAGTCTCCGCGCGACCAGGCGATACAGTTCGGTTGGATCTCAGGAAGTCATAAGGTGGAGCCACATCGGGGGCCTCGTTGGAGAGCACATCTGGGAGAATCTGTAGCACAGGTGTCACAGCGACCCTGGGCGTCCAAGCATCGGAGATACTCTCTTGATAGGTTGCGAATGATCTACGAACGATTTCACACTGGGTGAGCCATGGATGTTTCAAGGCTTGATCGACGGTCATTCGTAGTGAAGGATTGAATTCGAGGCAGCTGCGAATGAAACTCATTCCTGTCTTGCCGATGATTCTCGTGTCGTGGTTGAGATAAGCGAAGATTCCTTCGAGATTCGGAGAGCTCCCAGACTGGCCCTGGGCAATTGAGCCAGATTCCGTCCTGGGCATGATGATGTCTGGATCGAAAGGATTATCCAATCCCAGAAGGAACGACAGACACAGCGCCCCCACGGCCCACATATCAACAGATTGATCGTGGCCATCCTGACTGATTTGCTCACTAAGAAAATTAGTAAATGACAGGGCGGTTACTGATGAACGGAACTCACGGTGGGTGATACCCATGGCTTCCTGAGGCGCTGGTAATACGTCCAGAACTCAAGACATTGGCGCAGCCAAAATCGCCAATGACAATTCTCTGTGAAATACTCGGACAGACTGTGCAGAAAACTTATTATATAGCAATTAGAAATCAGTAGCTATCTGAGGTCAGTCAATGGGTTGTACATACTGTTCTCCGGCTTCAGGTCCCGGTGAGCCACACCTTTCGAGTTCAAGTACGACAGACCATGCAAGAGCTGCCGCATCACCCACCTAACCTCGATCTCTTGAAAGCGCTTCATCTGATAGATCATAGAAAAGAAGTCGCCACCGGTTGCTAGCTCAGCGAATGTGTACCTTTCAGCCAGTTTCAGCATATCATCCTAAGACTAGGCAATCATGACACTTACAAGGTATGAGGTGTCCTGTATGCGCGCTTGAAAGACACGATATTTGGCTGGAAAACTGTCAGCTTCTGACCCCAGTAGCGCAGGAAAAATCCACATACATGGTCTAGCTGGCACCAGATATCGACTTCTCGAAGAGCCTGTCGGGCTGCGATACCGTTCCAACCTCCCCAGCTCTTTGAGATGTCGTGAATTTTGCAAACGACCTGCTGCTTTGTTCGGGCGTCAATTGCAAGATGAACGCGAGCGAACCCGCCTTCGCCAAGCACTCGATTTGTGACAATGTATTGACCTTCGAACATCTTTCGTACTTTTAGTACATTGGTAGATGAAGAAACGCGAATTGGTGACTAACCTTGACCTCCTTCTTCTGAATGTTTGTGAGCTCGTGTAGACTTGCTCGCATCGCCGGCTGCTGGACGAGGATCCTGACATTTGATTTCACCTCGACGATGTCTCCGTCCTGAAGCAGATAGGCCGGTGTAATCTCAGTGCTACCTTTGCCAATCTGCAGGCCATTGACGAAGGTTCCGTTAACAGACTGGCGATCTCGCACATAGACCAGTGACGCAGCAGTAGACTCCGGGTCGGGCTCGACCGAAAAGAATTCGAGATGATTTCGGGAGATGTTGTAACCCGGGCACGTAATCAGACTGAACATCCGTCAGATCACCGACTCTCTTCGCAATCTCAATACCAACACTTACTTGCTATTCAAGCTGCGGCCAAATTTGACAGGCTCGCCGATACGGAGGAGATGTTCGTCTGATGCATCAAAATGTCAGTGATCTTATCTGAAAGCTCAAGGCTCCTAGGAGCAAGCTATATGAAAAAAACGCTTACGCCTCTCCATGCTGCCGTCTTGGTCAAGATCGACCTCGAACACGAGGTTTGCTACGACGTTCGTAGCCATGACGCTGGAATCGGAGTGAATTGAGGGTTCTCGAGATGGAATTGGGCTACTGCGGATGAGAAATGGAGGGTTCGAGAGGTGTACAGATGGAGGATGAAGGGAATTGAAGCGAAGAAAATTGTCAAGGCATTATATGAGTACGCTGGTGCTTCGAATTGGTGGTGTATATAGATACAATGGGCATAATAGGAGTCTGGGGGCAGGTCACGTTCAGGGGCACATCGTGTTAGTCAATAACGGCACAATAGACAATCAACACTATTGTTCTCGCATTGTAAAAGACCAAGTACGGAAATTTCTCAGTAGACAATACATTTTTATTTTGCTCTGTGATAAAATTGCAGACGTGCTCTCGGCCTATTGTGGCACATCAAGGGAAAGAGCTATTGACGACGATGCAATTCAGGGGTTGAGGAAGGAGTGAGATGAGGCTGAGAG
Organism: Phaeoacremonium minimum UCRPA7; assembly: GCF_000392275.1. Classification (NCBI taxonomy): domain Eukaryota; kingdom Fungi; phylum Ascomycota; class Sordariomycetes; order Togniniales; family Togniniaceae; genus Phaeoacremonium; species Phaeoacremonium minimum. The sequence goes on from NW_006921011.1 coordinate 48,863, forward strand.
CTTGGAGCCGTGCACCATTGAGGGCCACTAAAACCACCACTATCAGCTGGCCGCTTACCAGTGGAGGTGGAGCTAGGCGAGACACCACAGTGCCACTGAGTACCCCGCCAGCATTTGCAAAACACACCATAGTAACCTACCTATAATTTAGCGGGCGATGCCCCATTGGACATGACGTCAGGAGCTGTCTACCACCTACCTTTCCCCAGCCCTAGAGTAGGTGATGGATTCCCGAGCGATCATTGATGAGCTGGCCTGATCTGGACGTGCAAACACAATTGAACAAGCACAAAGCTTTCTACACGCCTATAATCTCATTGCGCTGGCCCTGCCGTCTCACTCATTCAGGAAGATGTCCACTCTCCTTCTCGCCCGCAGTGCCATCCGCCGGCATGCCGTTCCGCTTACTCTCAGCGTCTCGTCGGCGGCTTTCATGGCCACAAGGCAAAAGCCCATGCGCCTAGATGCCAGGCCCGCGTCTCCTCCACGGCCTATCGCAGAGTCGGACGAGTGGCTCGATCCACAGGTCATCAAGCAGATATCTGGAGGCAGCTTATCCGGTACGCCAACATTCACTTGTCATCTTGCAGAGAGCTAATGCGACTTGCTGATAGGCTTCGTGACGGGACTTCTAGTCAGCATGTTCTCCCGGACTTTGGTAGTCCTTGCTGGTGTAGCTATTGTAGCTATTCAGGTAATAACGTCCCTCTCACATGATACAAGTCATTCCCTCTGACTGGTAGCCAGGTTGCGTCAAGATATGGTATTAATCTGGTGGAGATGCTGAAGCTCAGAAAACGCATCGAATCTTCCAAGGTCCTCTCGGCCCTGAACAAAAACGCAACCTTCAAGCTTGCCTTTGGTATAACCTTTGCCCTGTCCGCATTCTTCCAATTCTAAGTACAATGAATCAATTAATTCAGCAATGCACAATGCTTGCAAGACCCCCAAATGACTGCTATACACTTTGTTTCAAAACGGTTGTGTCTCGCGCTTGAGCCAAGCCGTGGTCAGCTCATCAGATGTGAAGTAGTCCTTCGTCTTCGCAAAGACGTCGGCGTTATAGTCGTTCAGCCACTGCTTCTCCTCGCTAGTAAGAAGATTCGTGTCGATCATGTTGCGGCAGTATGGTACCATTGTGACATGCTCGAAGCCCATGTACGGCTTGTCACCAAATTGCTGATGTGTCTTGACCTCCCTGACCATAACGATGTTCTCAATTCGGATGCCAAACGAACCATCCTCGTAGTAGCCCGGCTCATTCGAGATGACGTTGCCAGCTGAGAGGGCCACCTCAGAATATTGTTTTCTGGTGCCTATGCCAATTGGTCCTTCGTGCACATTCAGGTATGAGCCAACACCGTGACCTGTGCCGTGCCTGTAGTCAAGACCCTCTTTCTGCAGACAGCTGTTAGTTTCAGAATCAGAGACTGCGAAGAGGCATACGTACCCATAGGAATTGTCTCGCCAGTCCATCCAGAGCATAACCGGTGGTACCTTTCGGGAACACAGCCATGTCAAGGGCAATATGGCCCTTCAAGACCAGAGTGTAAGCTAGCTTTTCGGCGTCTGATGGTGTTGTAAAATGCAGCGTACGAGTCGTGTCAGTTGTGCCATCGAGATACTGCGCCCCCGAATCGCATAGGTAGACTGCCTTCGGGTCGATTATTGAGCAATGGCCCCTTTCAGGCTTGTAATGGATGACCGCCGCATTTGCGCCGGTTGAAGAGATGGTATCGAAAGAAAGACCGACATAATTCTCCTGTTTCTTTCGCAGTTCTTCAAGCTTATCCGCCGCTGTCACCTCGTCTAGAGATACCTGCTTGGTAATGAGCTGGTCCTCCAGCCAAGCAAAATATTCAATCAACGCTGCACCATCACGGATATGACACTGTCGCATACCCTCCAGCTCTGTCTCGTTCTTGATAGCCTTAGCGTCGCCAATTGGGCTCTTAATTTCCTCGACATATTTCTCGCCTCCCAAAGCAAGCTTCAATGCCCAAGATCCCTTTGTTGAGATCAGGAACTTCTTTGGATCTTGCGGTTTCTCGCCCTCTTTAGGCACTTCCACAAACACCGAATCACTCAAAGCATTGGCGTCCTCGAACAAGCTCTCATATGACTTGATCGTAACATGGTTTTCAGCCAGATAGCTGTGGCACTCCTCGCTTAGCTTCGTGGAGTCAACGTATAGCGTTGCCGAGTCCGAGGTTACGATAGCATATGAAAAGAAGACGGGGTTGTACGGGATGTCATTTCCTCGGAGGTTGAATAGCCAGGCAATCTCGTCCAACATGGATATCACAAAGCCCGCAGAGTTCTTCTTCTCCAGTTCCTTCCGAAGCTCTGTGAGTTTCGTTTTGGCATCCTTGCCAGAGTACTTAGGCGGGAGGAAAGCCACAGGCTCTCTAGGCCGGGTGGGTTTCGCTTCTCCCCAAGCAATGTCTACTAAATTGTCCGATACAGGAAGCAGGTTAGACCCGCCGCGCTTCTTGATCTTCTCCAGGAGCTTCTCAGCTGTAGAGCTTGTGATTAGCGTTGGATCAACCACGACGACCTTTCCCCCAGCCGATTCGTCCGCGGACCATTCCTGCCACGTGGGCACGTCTTGGAGACCTTGTTTCAGCAGGACCCAATTCGAGTCCAGCTGCCTTGCTGCTTGGTTGAAGTATCGCCCGTCTGTGGCAAGGGCAGCCTTTTCGTGGGTGATGACTGCACATCCCGCCGAACCGGTGAAACCGCTTATAAACTCTCGTCTTGCGTCGCAGGAGGCGATGTACTCTGAGGCATGGCTGTCTTCGGAGGGGACGACTGCATCCAACATGTTAGCAGTCTTCGTTCATTGCACGTCCTCGGGCGACTACTGACTGTATACATCAACGTTGCGCTCTTTCATGAGCTGCCTCAACTTCGTCAAGCGTGCGCTGCTGTCGACGGTCTCCATGGTGGGCTGGGGAGGGTGATATGTTGCGTATCTGCAGACTGAGGCTGCTATCGGGGAGGGATTGAAGGTCGCGGCAAAAGTCCTGGGTGCTCTGCACTTGGGATCGAGAAAGTGGACGATGACAGACCGAGAAGAAGAAGCGAAGAAGGGCCGTGGCCAAATATGTCTCATGGGGAGGTAGGAGAAGTAGGAGAAGGGACGTGAGTGAGTGTGTGGATGACTATGAGGTAAAGGTAATGCAGCAGCCAGCTCGAGCTGCCGTCTCGGTATTGGGTATTGGACTTCTCAGTGCAGATGCAGGTGTATCTGTCCCGCACACCCCACTTCTATCTAGGTGGTGGTCCTCCCCAATCCTGCTGGCAGCCGTGCAGACGGTCTTCCCTAATGCGGAAACGGATCCAGGTAGTTAGTTAGTTCTGTTGTTTCTGCATAAAATGCGGGAGGCTTCTATCGGCTTTGATTTCTGCAGATGGTCAATAAATGCTGTTTAGTCAGTTGAACGTGCAATTAAGACCATAAGATGCTTTTTGAGCCAATCTAAGGCAGGTCGTTTGTGCCCAGGTACATACCTAGCTATCAAGGTTCGGACTACCTGAATGCATGAATACATGAGAAGCACACGACACATGCCCGGCTGCCACCGGCCTCGGGGCTTCGGGCGGCCCTTACCTAATCCCATTGCCCTGTCAGGCCCCGCAATCTCCAGCTCGTCCCAGGGCATGGATAGTGGTTGTGCGGCACACAGACTGCCGGCCCCGGCTGATAGCCACAGCAACTTTTCTGCGATAAGGCGCCTAGAAGAATATATCTATCTACCGAGCTCACCACCCCACCTGTCCTAAGATTCCGTCCAACGAGAGATACTTCAGGCCTCAAGCAACTAAGTCGCCAAACGGGCATGGCAGATAATTGGGCATCGCGAGGCTGCACACTCGCAGCTGGAATATCCTGACAGGAAGAATTGCCGTTATCCGAGATTGCCTCACGTCCTCTGTCTGCCTTGTGCATCGCAACACTCGCTCACCAGACAGAACCACGCAAGTGACGAGAGTCTCCTTTTTCACAGCACATAATTCTCTGCCATGAACCTCCTTTCCGGAACTTCTAGTAGACAGGATGGATCAGCTACCGCTACCTTCATCGCTAGATGAAGTGGAAACAGTAAGCACTTCTCACTGCCCTCTTGAATCAACTTTGAACGGCTAAAGTACATCATCTAGTTGATCTTAGCACTTTACCAGCCAAACCCCCCTGAGACAGTGTCCAGAATTCAGGATGTCCTCCAGCGCGTCCAACGCTCGCCACAAGGCTGGCAGATTTCTCATGGCCTTCTCGAGAAGTCGAACGACAATGTCAAATTCTTTGGCGCCCTCACGATTATAGTCAAGCTGAACACGGCCAGGTAATGCTTGCAAAACATGTCTGAGTCTTCGAAATAGCTGACCATTCTTGCAGTTCCGCACTGAGCGAGGACGATGCAAAACAACTATTGCAAAGTCTGATAGGATGGTTTGTGAGGTCGCTGGCAGACGGCTCTGGACCAGTTGTGATCAGGAAACTATGCTCAGCTCTCGTCACTTTCTTCATCCATTTCTCCCAGTATTGGCCCAACTGTGTGCAGCACTTGGTGTACTGCCTCGATATTGGCCGCGCTGTACCCGTTGATGACGCCAATGATGCCACTCCAACTGCAGAGATCATCAGAAGCTTGGAGGAGAGCAAGTTACTTGCTGCACTATGGTTTGCCGCATCCTTCGTGGAAGATGTCGGGAAGACGGAGATGAATTCCCAGAAATAGTGAGTTGGCCTACAGAAATCAAATCTATTCAGCTCCTGGCCTCAGTCATTGGTAAATGACTAATACAAATCAGCATGGGTGCTCATGAGCGTCTCCTGAAAAACTCTCAGGATATCACTACAATGCTCGCCGGTGGCCTGATGCTCGAGTCTCCCAATAGTCTCCGAGTGAAAGCCGAAGCAGTCAAGTGCTTTCAGGTATGTCACAAATTTCTCTGCCCACCTGTCCGCATCTAGTTCCTGGAGATGTTGGACATGATAGATTGGACTTCTGACTAGTTTAGGCATGGATCCTCTATGCCCAGAGGGTGTCGTCCACCACCGACGAGCTGGTTACACCTCTTCGTAATCTGGTTATCCCCACCATGAAATGTCTCCTTGTAGAAGATCTATATGATTCTACCGTCGAGCTTTTCACGGATGTTCTGTCGAACTATTCAGGATTCTTCACAGAAGAGCATTATGACGCTATGTTTTCGTTATTCGAGACTGAATGGTCTCAAGAACGTTATACTCGTCTTGTGCAAGGCGATTTTGACTTCGACTCGGTTCAATATGGCATGTTTATGATTGCCTTCGGAGACGCCAAAGTTCAAGACCTCATGGAGGGCCAGGACCCCAAATCCAAGAACATTCTCTCTGGCCTATGTGGGCTACTAAGTGCTACAGGTTACCCAGTGGGCGAGGACAAAATCTTTGTCCCAGCTCTCGAGTTTTGGTCTACATTTGTGGAGACAATGACAGACTGTATGTATTCAGAGGAAGAAGGCATGCAGAACTGGATGCCTCAAGCCATGGTCCAGGTGATGCAGGCTGTTTCAAACTGCTACGGCAAGATACAAATGGTTGATAGCATCACCTGGAAGGACTGGGATTCCACAGAGCGAGTTGGCTGGAACGATGCCCGCAAAGACGTGGCTGATTTTCTACAAGCCGTGTATCCGCTTCGCGGGCCGTCTCTGGTAACTACCTTTGTGGACTTGCTCCTTCAGTCCATTTCATCACGGCACTGGGGTCAGATTGAAGCCGCCCTATTCTGTCTTGGTGCTATATCCGATTGTGTCGGAGACGAAGGCACTTGTGATACGGATTTGCACAAAATCTTCTCTTCCTCCCTTTTCCAGCTTTTAGGTGAGGGCAGCTCTATCATTCCCCACCGTCTACAACAGTCGGCGCTCTCTCTAATAGAGCGTTACTCGGACTTTTTCGAGCGTCATCACAAATATCTCCCTGATGCCCTGAACCTTCTTTTCGGCTCTATTGGCGACCCACTTCTTGAGGGTCCTTCATCCAAATCTATCATGACACTGTGCTCTTCGTGTAGGTCTCAGCTTGTAGAGCAAGTTGAGATCTTTCTTTCCCAGTATCAGCACCAACACAACATTGGTGGACTTCACTCATTACCAGAGGAGAGGATTCTCACTGGCATAGCCTCAATCATTCAGGCGATCTCTCAAGAGGAGCGCAAAGTTCAGACTTTCGAGCATCTGCTTTCTATAATTCAGAATGATGCACAACGTTGTCTTCAGTTGAAAACAAACCCACAAGCGTTCCACTCAGACGACCAGTGGCTGCAGGCCAGGCTTGCCATTGATGTTGTCACGGTTTCAAAGCCACCGTCAAGTCCGGACGAGGCTGCTCTGCTTGTGGCGGAGAGAGTCCTACGATCTCTAGCAAGTATTGCACGAGGCATGCAAGGTCTAGCTGAGGGCCCTGTGGACCTGGATAGCGATGAGGCGGCCACAACACAAAGCAGCAATGAGCACTTAACTCGTATTCAAAACACTATTATGAATATCATGGTTCAACTGCAGGACGCTTTTAGCCAGAGTGGAGAAGTCAACGAAACAATCTGCAACATATTTCGAGCTGGCTTCTCTGAGACGGAACCTGGCCCTTTCGTATTCGCACCCAACACGGTCATTGAATTCTTCACCCGACAGACTTGGCAGAATCCTAGGATAGGTACCATGGTGAGCACCGTGTGCTCATTTATTAGTTCATTAAACAACACATCCAAGGCTCAAGTTAGAGACAGCCTTTATAGGCTGCTTCCGTGGATTGTGAGTCTGCTGAAGGCATTGCCTGGTAAGAGCCCCACCAATTCCTCTCATAAGTCGGTAACTGATGTCCTTGCAGAACCGGAGACAGACTCTGAGCTTGCTCAGAATGGCATCGAGTTCGTTAATCGCTCCGTGACCAAAAATCCGGAAGTCCTGCTTGGGCTGCAACCCACTGAAGACTTGGAGTCCTTCTTTTTGTTCGCGCTCAAGGTCCTCAATGGCAAGGAACCTCTTCCCAAGGGTGCGGCCGCGGATTTCTGGGTAAGATAGACGACTTACGTTTCAATGTATGAGCGACTCTAACCATATTCACTAGTCTACATTCATCGCTCTTAAAAGCCTAGACTCATCGGTGCAAGCCGCCATCAACAATGCCATGGAGTATCTGGGCCCCCTCATAGCTCAATCTCTTATGCAAAACATTGGTGGTAACGCATCGCGAAGCGAGCTCGACAAGTTGAGCGATCCGCTCAAGAAGCTGGTCGTCAACCAAGTGCACTCACAACGTTGGTTAGAGGCAGCGTTGTCTGATGATTCGTTCCCAGGCAAACAGGTTTCACGAGAGGAGAAGTCGATGTTTCTGAAGAAGATCATCAAGTAAGTTTACTGAATCTTCCGGGATTTAGACAATGGACTGATCAAGTATCGCTAGCCTACGCGGGAATCGACAAACAAATCAGGTTGTGAGGGAGTTTTGGCTTGCCTGCAGAGGCTCTAATTTTGCCTATGCTTCATGACAGCTTGTATGGCAAGGCATCTAGGGTGGGAGCTGCTCGTGCGCACTTGGTTTAGAAAAGCAGTATACAAGGGAATGACGAAGGAGCGAGCAATGCTACAAACGGTCAATAGAAAGGGATATTGCCAAAAAGTGACAGATCTGGGCATTGAGTGAGGAGTTGGGGTATCTCGAGCATTACGCATAGACCCTCTAAGAATACATCCATGATACATCAGAATATTTATAAATCCTTTACAGTCCTACAGCTGCTCGTACACCTTCCATCGTCTCCTCCGCATTAGCCCTCGCTTTTCGTGCACCCTGCTCTGCCACATGGTCTATATACTTGCCATCATCCTTGGCGAGCATTTCAAGGTATCTCTCGCGGATGTTACTCAGACCGCCATTGATAGCATCGGCTGCCTTCTCCTTCAGCGCTCGCAAATTCGCTCCGCCGAGCTCCTGTGCGATTTCCTGAGGACTGCGCCCGGCTTCATCAAAGATGGAGATCACCTCGAGAAGATTGGACACGCCGGGCCGGGCCTCTGGGTCATAGGACACGGAGTTGGTGGAGTCGGTCAGGGCTGACATGACCTTCTTCCGGATTTCCTCGGGCGTGTCCGTCAGGACGATGCGCGAACGAGGATCGGCGTGTGACTTGGACATTTTCTGCGTGGGCTGCTGAAGAGACATCACTCGCCTTGCCGGAGCTACAGAGTTTAGGTCAGCAGGCAAGTAGACATACGTTTTGCTGAGGGGGGACTTACACAAGATCGTCTCCGGGGCCACAAGCGCGCCGCCGTATGTGTGGTTGAAATTGGTCGCACATTCGCGGGCAAATTCGAGATGTTGCCTCTGGTCATCGCCTACCGGGACATGTGTTGCCCTGTAGTTTTCGGTTAGTGAAAGTGGCGTTGCAGGTACAAGGGAGGAACGTCACCTGTGAACTAACACATCGGCAGCTTGGAGGACCGGGTAGGAAAAGAGGCCAAGTTTCAGTGATGATTTTGCCTTCTCATCCAAGAAAGATGAGTCCTGTGACAGAGAAAGCTTGCTCTATAAGAGTTCATTAGAAAGGCGTAGACATTAGACTGATGGAGCGCCAACCTTCCACTGCGTCATTCGCGATAAATACCCCATAGACGCGGTGCAGCTTAAAATCCACATGAGTTCTGAGTGAGCAGAGACCTGTGGCAATAATATTAGCAAAAGAACATTTGAATATTGCATCTTAGACACTTACAGAAGACTGGTAGAAGAGAATTGACTTCTCAGGATCCAATCCGACAGCAACTAGCGATGCCAGAGATTCTCTTTTCCACTGCCTAAGCTGCTGCGCATTCTGCGGCATCGTGATGGCGTGTAGATCAACAATGGAGTAGAGTAGCTTGGCCCCCGAGGCAGCTTCATTCTGCAACTTGACCCATTGTCTAAGAGCCCCGAGATAATTCCCCAGATGGGGGATGCCGGTGGGCTGAATACCCGAGAAGATCACGGCATTGCTGGAGATGGAGCGCGTCTGCGATAGCCGCGCAAGGCTGCCCAGTGCCCGGGCCGTCCGAACCGGCCTGCACAGCATTAGTTATGGTTGTGAGGAGCTCATCCGGGCGTTTATTATCATTAGATGCGATCGGGCGCCGAAGAAGGTGAGTCTAGAAATCGATGTTGAAGTGATGTTACGGCAGTGGAGCTTGGTCCAAATTTTTGGTCATATCGTCTGATGAACTAAGATCCCAACCCCAGGTACAGCACAGCGCATCGGAGTATCGTCTTATTTGGCCAAAGATAAATTTCGCTTGTAAATGGTGTTCTTTGCCTATGGCTACGCTACTTTTCCATATACGCGTTTTACCCATACTGGACAAACACGTCCACGGTAGAGTGTTGTTCAATGTTGGTCTTAAGCTTGTGATATTGTACAAATTATGATATGACTACAAATCTACACAAGACACCAAGGGCTATCTGCCTGAGTAATGACATTGATCTATCTTCCGCCTGCGAGCTTGAACCTCTCACTTGTGAGAAGTTCTTCGACCTTTTCAATCGTTGCGCGACTCTTGCTGGTATCCGCCATATGCTCCCAGTGTGGTTCGAGCGTACCCTCAATCTCCTTCATGTTAAAGTCTATTTCCTTGCCAACGCCTATTGAGAATGTTAGAAGAGCACAAACTCCAAAAGAATGAGCAACAACTCACCAAGCTTATTAAATTCCCACATGTTGGCCTTCATACCCACACCGTAGTACTGGTATTTCTGTAGGAACGCCAGCCACATCTGCACTGTCTCCGGGTGCCCATCGCGGATCTGGATGAGTCGGCGGCAGGTGATACGCTCGAAGTTCTCTTGCGACTTCTTGAAGATGAAGCTGGCCCTGGGCACCGTCCAGCGCTCCGTGATACGTGGCAGCGGCGTGGGACCGAACGCCGGGAGGCCTAGATAGTAGGCAGCGCGCAGCGCAAAGTCGCAGAAGAACTCGAGGTTGCGGACGCTATATGATCGCAATTGCAGGTCGCAAGATGGCACGCCATATTCAGCTTCGCGGCGCAGCGGCTTTAGGTAAAAGGCCTGCACGTTTCGTGGTAGACGGGAGGCCTTGGTGGGCTCGGGCGCCGCGTTCTTTGGGCTCGATTTCGCGGCTCGAGGAGGTTTCGCTCTGTTTTGGAGTCAGATATGGCATTACCGGGTGTGGGAAACTCGCTCATAGAAGGTTTGGCACATACACCGACGCATTGGAGCGGGTTTGCGAAGTCTGTGAAAGGAGGTTATGCTGCGCTTGCACAGGGATTGCAGGCTGCTGACACGGATCGATTAGCTTTGGATTGAGGCCGATCACTGAATCATCGTTCTCTTACCAGCCGCCTCTGTATTAGGCCCTGCAAGGGTCGTATTAATGGTGGTGCGTTCATCTCTGCATGGCTCGCATGTGTCGATGTCTGGGTGCAAAGATCACGGCTCATCCAGGACTGGACTTTTTAGCGTCCGCTCGCCTAACCTGACGGAGCTGTTATCGATAAGCCACTCCAAACTGCACTTTTTTCGACGGCGGGACGCACTTGAACTACATACACAGGACGATAGTTACGAAACACGTATTTCGAATTTTCATTCAAAGTACTTGATATAGAAGCTTGATGTTGTGGATTGGCTGTCTAAGCTGACGATGCGAGCTACTGCACCCGTTATACAGTATTAATCTCTGCCAACCTCAATTACGATTTAGCGAATCTCCCATCGCTAATAGACTACTCCCTCCTGGCAGATTCATGCTCCCAAAAGCCTCGGCCATAGTGGCGTGCTAAAGACTGGAGCGACGTGCTGATTGAAGGGATATGATATCCTCTTTCGGGGCATCCACTTTCAAGGTCCGAATAGATCTTCCCATGACGGGGTGCATATTTTCGGTGTCCTGTTCCTCGGGATGTTGTGAACTAGGTCACATTGGTTGAGAAAATGTTCTTTCTGACTTGGCAAATAGCGAAGCCAAGATCATTGTATTCTCAAACTCCGCGCCGTCTCCGCGCCATCAATTTCTTGTAATGGCTCTTCTTTCCGCTTGTTGACCTCTCCTGGATTTCGTTATATTTGCTCTTGAACTTGGCATTGGACTCTGCAGAGCCAAGAACTTCTTCGACAAGAGTGCGCTTCCGCTCTTTTCGGGTTAGGCGTGCACTATAAAACTCTGTAGGACCTTCGATGAGAGTTCCTACTTGGGAGAACTCTGGCAGCGGGTTTTTCCTCGTGTCCTTTTTGAAATGGCGCTTCGGGTCCAAGACTGATCGCATGCGTAACAGCTGGAGATCTCTCTTAACATTGGGATCTGCCAGATTCGTTCGTGGTAGGTGATACCAGTCCGGGCCAGCATCGTCTGCAGCAGTCTGTTCGTGGTCAGCGATATGCCAAGTATCATATTATGACACAACGGATAATGAGGTGAATTCCTGTCAGAGTAACTATGAACAAATAAAAAATCATGTGTGTGCAGGACTTGATCCCATGACGGGATCTTGTCAATGCTTCATAGAGATTTGGGATTTAATTTCATCATGCAGGAGAACTGGGAAAGTCATAATTGGACGAACCTTGCTCTTTTTAGCGACCAGCTGAGGAACTCGTACAGAAAGATCCTTGGACTTCTTCACTATTTCGCCTTGCTGTCCGACCTCGCCAGAAGCGGCTCTCACGGCGAGGGAGCCTGCCTCTGGCTGGTTGACCTTGGAGATGGCATGTTGCTCAGAAGCATTGGATGCCAGCCGGCTTTCCGCTTCTGACAGCAACGCCTCTATCTGATCATCAGATATCTCGAGCGTTGCGGCTCCCATGTTGGCAGCGCCAGGACTGGAAGTGCTTGCTGGAGAGACTTTGCCAATATGGACTCGTGGATTCACGACCAAACAAGTGCCCAAAAAAAATCCTGGAGCTGCGGGTAGCACTGGGAAAGCTCAGGAAAGTGGGGCATGACTTTCCATGGATCAACACGTTTATCCGGAGCCGACCAGCCGACCAGGAATCGGCAATAGGCGGTCGGCAGAAGGAGATGTGCCTCAGGCATGGAACAGCCGGTGCTTACTACCATCTGGGAAGGACAGAGCGAAGTACCTATGCCGTCATCTCGTCTCATCCGATCGCACTTACCGGGGCGAGGCTGGTGGTGGATGACTGACAACTGGCAGTTGGGCAGATGGACATGGCCTTAACAAGGGGCCTGGGGGCCTCTTGGGCTGAAGACAAGGGGACCGAAAAGTGTCGGTAAGGTGTGCACTACCTGACACCAACCTACCTAGAGCTAGCTACTCATGTAGACTTTGTGTGCTTTGCGGCCTGCGCCACATCTAAGAGTCGGATGAGGGATGGATGTCATGTACAGAGATTGAAAATTGGGGGTTAGTGTGCAGGTGTGCAGCTGTTCTGCGTGTACCTAGATACCTCACGTCTCAGGGTTGACCTGCCTGACCGCATGTACTGTACCTACCTTCCGGCTTTACATACAAAAAGTGACTGCTGCCCAACCTTTCCCATTTGCCTCGAGTGCTGGTGTTGCACAATTCATCATCTCATCATTTTGGGCTGCCTGCCTTGGTTTTGTCGGAGAAAAAAAGAAAGAGAGTATCGTAATCCGCCCTTCCACGAGCCTAACTAGAGGTTATGCACAGCCAGAAGGCAGCAGAGAAAAGGATATAAGATCATAGGCTCAGGTATGTCATTCCTGTTAAATGTCAATGTCAGCCGCCTACTCGTTTCTTTCAATGAGCTTTCGCCTTTCCCAAGTCCCAGCATTCCCAGGCGTCGAATCGCTGCTCGTTGTCGACCGCTGGTCCCCCAAACCTAACCAACCTTACCTTGCTCGGCACCACTCGAGCTGAGTGGCTCCTCCTCCACCTGACCAGGCGAGCCAGCCCTTCAAAGAGAGCACTCAAAACTCCACCCATTCGCTACCTTACCTCCACTCCACAGCCAATCAACAACCCCAATCCCCCAGAGCTCTTTAACAGGTCGACGAGGCAGAACCATCGTGTGCCTGCGTAAACAAACACTCGACAAAGCGCAGCTCATTGTGCAGGATTGCTGAATATCTCAGAGGCGTGCAGAACCCGAGCGACCCCGACCCAGCCATCTCGTCGCACGATTGCGACTCGCCACAAACCCGATTCCCCCGAATCAGTCATCACGCTCTCGCGTAAACCGCCTGTACAATGGATCCCCAGAATCCATCCTCGGGGCAGCAGAATCGGCCGCAGCCGGTCTACGACACCAGCCACGGTGGCCACTACGGTAAGTCGCATTGCATCCGCATTTCCGGCCTCATGCGACCGTGTACTGACCTGTCGATTGTCTAGGCGCAAGCGCTGCGGTTTGTTTTTGCACGCATCCACGACCATGGCAGACCCCGCTAATGATGTCTCCAGTTGTCCGCGCAAGGGTATGCGCCAGCAGAGCTGTATACAGGACCATGGGCAAACGTACGTCCAGCTGCAAGCGATCTGAGTCGCGCTGTATCTTGCTAACATTCTATCTGCGATCAGGTCCACCAGGGCCTTAATGGCCAGTATAAGGACATCCTGACTACGTACTGGCAGCAGACCATCAACCACCTGGAGAGCGACACTCACGACTACAAGCTGCATCAGCTTCCCTTGGCCAGAATAAAGAAGGTCATGAAGGCGGACCCTGACGTCAAGATGATCTCAGCCGAAGCACCAATCCTGTTCGCAAAGGGGTGTGACATTTTCATTACTGAGCTAACTATGCGCGCTTGGATCCATGCCGAGGAGAACAAGCGACGAACTCTCCAGCGGTCTGATATTGCCTCGGCTCTGGCCAAGTCGGACATGTTCGACTTCCTCATCGACATTGTTCCTCGTGAGGAGGCATCCTCTCACTCCAAGAGAACCACTGGCCAGGCTCAAGGCGTGCCTGCCCCCGCCCCTGGCCAGGCTCCGATGCCAGGCCAACACGTCCAGGCCCCGAATCACGCGGGCCAACACCCTATGGCGGCCACAGACTACTCTATGGGCGGCCACGCTCTCGCTCCGGAGACGGATTACCGTCAAACCCAGAATATGTACCCTGGCCAGGTCCAGCCCGGTCCCTCCGCCCCTTATGGGCAGGCGCAGGCTCCGATGTATGGCGACATGCAGGACATGTACGGCTACGGCACCATGCAGCCGCAACAAGTAAGTGTTCTCTTTGCCTCCTCACTTTGACGTTTGCCTAATTCTTATTTGCATGCACCAATGCCACCTGAGGAATACGAGTAAAGTCCTAACCTGCTTGATCTCGAGTAGAGCGCTTAGGTGTGTCCTCGTTGAGGAGGAAAGATGGACAACAGCACTGTGCCCCAGGTAGTATCGATTTCAGACGACAGTTTTTATTCCCCCCAGAATGGCGGGCATGACATGAAGTTCAGCCCGACCCCTTAAGGACGCATTTCTTTTCGTTGAGGTCGGTTATTGTAGCTAGGCAGTGTTTCGGCGTAAACTGGCAACCAGGGTAAAGGGTATTTATGGCAATTCAGAAGAGCATTTCCCCCGTCTCTTGACTTCGGTATCCGCTATGCTGGCGACTCGTAATTTTCATTTATATCGTAGGCGTGCACCATGGAAATCATGTCAAATGGATTATCTCAAGCCGAAACGGGACGAGAAGTTGGCTAGGGCAGGTGCAGCGCGATTAGGTGCCTCAACAGTATGCGTGAGTTTCTCCAGTAACACAGGCCCATTCATAGCGTCGACACGGTTGTATTTCTTGTTCCTCATGGAAATGTCAAAGAACTCATCGTGGTTCTCGGATTGCATCAGAGCAACGGTCTGCTCAAGCTCTTCCAGATTGGAGCGCAGCATGAAGCCTCTCTCGAGGCCTTCCACAAACTCGACGAGGAATTTGACGTCCTTGGCCAAAGCGGCAACCCCATTAGGGTTGATATGCTTGACTTCGAATGACAATGGCAGTGCCAGGATCTTCTCGGCGGCATGGCTAAGAGCATCAAAGTAAATAAGTTCCTTGATTTCGCGCGGGAGTCCGAGCAGTGTGGAGTTCATAATGTTCGACAGATATCTAGTCAATGTCTGCATGTAACTGCTGGGCTCGGAAGAGGGCGTAGTTGACATCCTGGGAGCGTTGGTCAATCTCACGGATGAACATCACAAGCGGGGCATCGTTACTCACCAGTCATACTCAGCGGTATCAACCAGATCGTCAATCTTGGAGTTGACCAGCTCGAATATACGTTTCTCTGCGGTCTTTTTATTGCTCCGGAACTGCTCTGTGGCGCTCAGAGTTACAGGTCCACCAGCAGATGTTGATGACCGAGCTCGGATCAGCAACTGCTCTAACTCCTGGCAGGCTGTTTCGAAGTGCTCCAGGTTGATCAGGATCTGCACTATCTGACCCAGATACTGCGAGCTCAGTCGCTCAACAAGCGACTGGCAAACTTTTTCCGTCAAAAGCTCATCTAGAGACTAAAGGTATGAAATCAGCGTGTGAAAGGCGATCAAATGGCAAGCACGAACCTTTCGGAGAGTGTCATCAATGACATTGGGGTGTTGAAAGTGGTCATCAGAAAAGAAGTAGAACTGATTGAGGAAATTCCGGATATCAATGCAGCACAGGGGATACATCTGCGAGAACGGGAGGACACAGGGGAAGGTGAGCTCTTCTACCGGCTTTTCCTGTGTGAACCAACTGACGTTCACTACCTTCTCATATTCTTCCACCGTATTTATGGCCATAGGCATGTAGTCATCAGTGGAGACAATCTCCTGGAAATCCTCACTGAAGCGACGCTTGAGAAGTTCTGCATACTTATCAAACAGGGTCAACAGGAAGTTATCCAACATCGACACTGAATAGCCCCAGCCTTCCATGGTCTGGATGAAGAGAGCGATCACACCCTTGATCTTCAAAAGCACCTCGGCATTGGTCACTTCGTTCAGCGCTCTGGAAATGAGCCTGATCGCAGAATGGCACATTGAGTCCCATAGCTCGTCCACATCAACGGTGGTTCGCAGCTGTGGTGCGCGTCGCATGGTCGCCTTCTCGATGATTGCGAAGCCGGCAATACCCTCAAGCAAGCTACTCAGGGAGTTATCGTCGTCAGACTCGAGGTTGACAGTGCTTGGCATCAGCAAATCCTTCTGCTGCCGTCTAGTTGCTGCGTAATCGGAGCGAAACTTATCGCTCTGACCGAGAGCATCGTGGATGTGTAGACACTCAAAAAGTGGAGTGAAATCCACCTGCACCTCATCGTTGTCAAGGACATCAAACTCTTCGCTTTCGTCGAAGACGAGCTCGATTGCAGAGTTGAGCTTGAAATGGGACAGATAGTCATTCTTCTCTACCCTTTCGCGCTGTCGCGTTCTTCTCATTTCAGTATGGTAGAATGCTACTTCTCCTAGGAACTGCGAAGTCTCTCGAATGCGGAACAGCCAAGTGTTCAAGTCCGTCATTACGGCCTCCGATATTGTCTTCTGAGACGCCGGGATAGACTTTTGGATCAACAGCGCCAGCTGATGCTGAGTTGCATATTTGTTTTGTAAGATCGGTATCAGATATTCATTTTGTAGATCCTCGAGCGACTTGAGTGCAGCGTAGTAATTCTTCTTCCGAATCAAGTCGTGCGCGTGATTCACCGCAGTCAGGATCTTGAGCGACTCCTTGAGTGCGTCCGATGCGTCGGCAAGGTTCTGTCGTACCCCCCTTGTGTTCACCAGAGCTTGTTTTTGCTCCGCCAACTTCTCGGTGCTGGACTGTATGGACTGGTTCAATTCGAGGATCTCCGCCGTCAATGCAACGGTACCTTCGCGAACTTTCTGGAGCTGGTTTACGGAGCCCAGAAACTCCTCGTGCTTCGTCAGGCCGATCGTCTCGATGTCGGCTTCCCGGTCCTCGGCATATTGTGAGAGACTCTGTACGAGCGAGGTCGTCCTACTACTAAGAGATGCATCTTTCAAGATTGGAATCAGTTGGTCGAGGAAGTCGGAGTCGGTCGAGGAGAGAATGATCTATTTGATTGCGATTAGACACGGTCATGAGGGGTGGGCTCATCCATTATACGAACCTCGCTGACGGCAGAGCCGTAGTCCTCGTATGTAGGCGCCTTTCGCGGCATCTTCAATGCATCATGCGCTAAATGCTACGGGCATGCTTTTGGAAAGACTGTCCTGGGAACTGTTTTTGATTGTCTCGAGGATTGTTTCGCATGTAATAATAGCTTTGGGAAGTCGTATGTATGGGAGCTTGGACCATGACATCCCATTCCAGGCAGCCCTGCCAGTCGCTACCAGCTGTCGGCAGCTGGCTCAACTTCATCCCAGACATTACAAGATGAGGGAGACTAAACACCTACCATGGTCAAGATATGTCCTCCCTACCAACGGAGGTGTTCTGGATCTACTTGATTTTGAGATTTTCTGTTTCTCCAAAAGGGTCCTTTGTGCAGAGCTTTTTGATGGCAACTGACCTCAGATGTTTGATTTGGTAGAACTTACCCCTTTACCCCTGAATATATTTGAGTGTATATGCAGCCTCAGTCACCTACCTCACTCCTCCGCTGCTGCACTGTGTTTCAATATCTTCTATGTGGTATTTATCTATTGAATACGTGACAGAGGAAAATTGGTCAAGTATGCCTAGGTTCCAAGTTTCTCCGACTCATGGGTCGACCAGTTTTAAGCCATGGATCAGCAGTCTCCCCACGTACAGCTAAGCATACGAGGCAGCTCTTGAAGGTTTCCCATCAAACCAAATACCACTTTACAGCTGTTTACTGAGGATAATAGTAACTCCAAGCAATGAACCGTAGTAAATTAATGATAGTAGGTGTGTGAATCGCCATCTGTGTTCCTTGAGGTGTCCCTACACGTGCACGGAAGATGAATAAGATATGCCCACCTGCTCAAGGAATTCGCACCTACCTAAGGTAGTCATTACCAAATTACATGCCAGATGGCAGCCTTCCACTAAATTTCCCTGCCAGGCTTTCAAGCTATCTCATTATATTGCTATACGTAGGTAGGTCGACAAAACAGGCCAGGTGGGCTACACAAGCTTGGACAGTCAAAGCAGTGACCGGACCATACAAGCAACGCACTTGCCCTCCCAGAACCGAACTAAGCAACAGACAAGCCTTCACAGAAGTCGCAGCTTCCCTCACAAAGTCATCAATTACCCTTATCCCATTCCCTTCTTCCTTCCTAGAACAGAGCGGACAAAAATTTTGAGTAGACTACCGAAGAGCAGCAAGGCTTCCCATTTTCTTCTATCATTATCATATTTGGGCCGTCCTCTGTTTCAACCTCCTTCTCCCTTACACTCACGCTCGCCCGCTCTCACCTTCTCCCCCTTCCACTCTCTTGACCTCTCCCGTTTGATACCATTTTTGTCTCCGTATTTTGGTCAGGACCTGTCGACGAAGATTCCCTCTTTCTTCCCCTTGTCATAGCCACAGTCGTTCTCAACACATAATCCATTTTGGCATCAAGTAAACTGTCAAAACAACACACGATGGCGCAGACCAAGGAAGCTGCCTTCCACCTGTCCTCGCCTCGCTCTTCCAGTGGCGGGGCCGACTCATGCAAGCACGAAGGCACTCCTGACACTCGACTGACAGCTTTCTCTCCGGATGAAGGATCGATCAAGTCATCTAAGCTACTCAATGCTCTCAATCTGAGTGCCTCTAGGCCCTTTCCGGTGAAGTTCACAGTTGACTCCTACAACCCTGTCACCGTTCAGCAAGACAAGGATCCTTTCACTACGGCCACCCCGTCCAAGAAATCGGAGCAAAAGCTGTCTGCCACTGCTTCTGCTTTCCGACCCTTGTCGGCTGCACTTGTTGTTCGCGGCTCAGGAGAAGTAACCCCTAAGCCTCAAGAAGCTCTCCCCGTTAACAGCGACAAGTCTGTGGGTTCCATCTTGTCGGATTTGAGCACTGACCTGCACATCTCACGTTGCTTGGTCATCTCATCTCCGTCCAACGGTGTCACAACTGCCGAAGCAGAGTCCTATCTCTCGGTGAGTTTCAGGATATTCAAACAGCAGAGTGGCTGGGCTAATGCAAGTTTTAGGCATTTGAGCAGCTCGGCTCTCACTTTCAGGGCACGAAGCAAGTACATGGCAAGGCAAATAAAGCCTACGTCCGATTCTCAGATATTCGCGATGCATGCATGGTGCATGGGAACATTCAGATCGGCCGCAAGGACTGGGAAGTCCAATACATATCGCCAAACAACTTCAACCAGGTTTGCAGACAACACTTCTTTCGTAATTTCAAACTGACTTTGAACGATAGGCGGTCTTACCCGGTTCAAGATTTGCTACTTCACACGAGGGCCAGCTCGTTGCCGTTGCCGTTGCTGAGCCGGGCAATAACATCGACTCTGAAAATCTCGAGTCTTTCGTGTACCAGCTCCTACAGGCGGAGGGACAGTTGTTTGCTTTCCAGAAGCAGAATGGCTCTGAGGGCAAAACTTGCCAAGCCATTGTCGAGTTTTGTGATGCAACCTTGGCCCTTAATGTTGGCATCAAGTTTAAAGGGGTAACTGTTGAGGTAATTTTGCTGCCATTCTCCTATCTCTGATGTACTAATAATCATCATACAGGGAGCATACCTTGTTGTCTCAATGTACAAGCCAGACGAGGTCACGACAGTCGCGTCTTCCGATATCAACGGTGGAGCCTTGTCACCCCCTGGTGGTCCAATGACTGATCTCACGATGGGATTTCGAAACATCTCCTTCTCACAGCACCAGCCAACCACTGCCCTAATCAATGCTGGTCAGCAAACGCCGCCTCTCAACATGCACATTCAACACCCAACAGCCTTGATACCCATGGTTTACGGCGGACAGTACACAGCTGTTCCGCTTTTCATCAGTCAACACACGCCTCCCCGCACTCACAGCGCTACGTCGTCGACAACAAGCGTGTCTCTTTCTGGCCAGCTCTATCCGCAACTGGCCACTGCGCCTCAATTCGGATCAGTTCATCGCGAGTATCATAGCCCTAGATCCGGGCACAGCTATCGTCCAGACGCTCGTCGCCAGAACGCCGCACGTGTCAATCGAGGACCAAACACCTATTACAATCAAACCGGCCATCACAATCACGTCGACGTCAATCGCATTCGAGAAGGAATCGATGTTCGGACCACTGTATGTTAACATAGCGGGTGTCTTATACAGAGTGCTGACTATTTTAGATTATGTTGAGGAACATCCCGAACAAGGTCGATCAGGGCATGCTCAAGAGGATTGTTGACGAGTCAAGTTGGGGCAAATATGACTTCATGTACTTGCGCATTGACTTCGCCAACGACTGCAAGTAAGTGCAGCGGGCCAATGCAGTAGTATCGCTTCTAATAGGCAACAGTGTTGGATATGCTTTCATCAATTTTGTTGATGTGAGTGATAATCCTTTCCGCGACCTGCTGCTTTTCACTAACAGTGACATAGCCTCTGGACATCATTGACGTTAGTTATCCGTCTCTTCCACTGATCCAACTACTAAATAAACTATAGTTTGTGAATGCTCGAGGAAATCAGAGATGGAACTGCTTCAAGAGTGACAAAGTTGCGGAGATTTCCTACGCTAGTATGTGATGTGCCTCTTATGTGCAAAGTCGTCTCTAATTCACTTGCAGCTATCCAGGGCAAAGACTGTCTCGTGCAGAAGTTCCGCAACAGTTCAGTCATGCTGGAGACTCCCCACTACCGACCCAAGGTAAGTCTGTCATTCGCTTTGTTATGATACTTCTCTTATCATTATGATAGCTCTATTACACCTCGAACGGTCCCTTGCCAGAGCTCGCTGGTCAAGAGGAACCTTTTCCCGAGCCGGACAATCAGTCAAAAATGAAGCGTAGCTGCGAGAATGCAGAGCATGTTGGTATGTATAAGACTCAAGATCTTTGGAAAACCCGACACTAAGGTCATGAAAATAGGACTTTTCACTCCGAACGCTGGCCAGCACTTCCGCGACGAGCAACGTCGACGTCGGTCTCAGTTTGATCGAGGCACGCGGCTTGCGGCCCTTGAAGAGTACGACTACGAGACAGCCATTCAGAACTTCTACCCAGTCCAGTAGATCATTTGATCTATTAGCGATCTTCGGAGTGTCCTCTAAACACCGAGAGCCTACGATGCGACACTAGCAACTTGTGATCATGCAGGGAACAATTGCACAAATGACTTTAGTCATGCGACATTATTAATTTGCCTGATTTGCTATCTACGGAAGCTTCCTCCCAACTCCATGCCATATATATCCTCTACCCTTGCCAACACATCCACATGGCTTTCTCCAATCGTCACGCATAATAGGTTTCAAGATCCCAGCCTCTAATAGTACTATACAAACGCGATCTGACGGACTTCGTTCTTGGGACTGACAGCTTGAGTTTGCTAAGTGTGGAGGATCATTGGACTAAGTGCCAATTGATGGCCGTTAGTGGCCATGGCAGTCTAGGAAAGGGGGCCACCTGCTTTTTAGGCTTGCCATGCACCGCTCTGGGCTTGGGTTGGTACGAATAGAAGACAGAACATGGCTATGTCTTGCTATCGTGTAACAAAATTAGAGTAGTTTTTCCTAGGCAGATGACCGGAGCCGCGATAATGGGCTGGGCTTTCTTTATACTGCTCGCTGCCGTATTGATCTATGATGTACCTGGTGACATAGACGCGGCTTTCATAGTCGTCCTGCAGCTTTCATTTGACGATCGAAAATTGGGCCGGCTGAATGATTCTCGTTTCCCTACGATGGTATATATACTTCTTGAGTGACTATGTGTAAAAGTACGATAAATGCTTTCAACTTGGGTCTTCTGGCAGTGCTGGCAATGGCTTTCGAGGGTTGCTTATTTGTGACAATGATGATCGCGTCAATGGCGGTTTACTTGCGTCCTCTATACCATGATCCAATGCGTCCCTGTTAACTGCTGGGGGAGGGCTGACGCTGCCCTCAAGGTCCTCGAGAGGTGGGCTGGCAAGCCTTAACTCCTGTGATGGGGTGTAACTTTGCATGTCGCTGAAGAACTCGCCCGGTTCATCTATATGGATTGCAGGCGGAGTTCCATCATGTCCATAGTCTGAAGTTGGAGTCAGGGGAAGTACTTTCTCCGAGTATGAGTCGCTTCGCGTTAGCGGATGAAGACGATGGTCTCCCTGTACACTGTGGGCGACTCTATTGCGCAGTGGGGTGGGAGATTCCGGGCTAGAGAATCCCTCGACGGGCGCAGAGGGCGGCGTGGGTGTCATGAGGTTGGTGTTTCCCAGCATCTGTGGAAAGGCGAGGTCGATGGTGTTGCCGACCAGGCCTCTGGAGAAGATGACCAGCAAGAGGCAGGCCAGGAGCAGCACGGACTGCAGGATGGCCATGCGCTTCTGGAAGACGACCTCGTCGGCCAGGAGGTTGAGGCGGGAGGTCAGTGCGACGACCTCTCGCTGGGACTGCTCCCGCTGCGTCTCGAGCGCGATGACGGTCGACTGCCAGATCTGGTCGTACTGCTGCCTCACATTGTGGAGCTCGCTCAGGACCGTCTTGTTGAGGTTGTCGAGGAACGAGTCGACGCGAGAGATCTGCTTGCGCTCCATCTTTTGTAGCGCCTCCTGCAGGAACTTGGACTGGTCCTCGATGTACTGGAGCGAGAGCGTGGTGTTCGACTCGAGCAGCTGCAGGCGTTTGCTGACCGTCTTAAAGAAGCTTTCCTGAACCGTTGGAGACGAATTGGATGCCGATGCTGTGCTGGTTTTATTTCTGGGGGTTGTGTGTGTTACGCTGGATGACTTGCTTGATGGCGGAACGGGTATCTTTGAGGAGGTAGGTGGTTTACTAATCGGTGAAGAAGATGGAGAAGAACCCGTAGGCGTCTCAGACGACCGGTCCTCTGCGACTTGGGTGATATTTGCCACGATGCGGTCCTCTGGTATCGCAGTCATGGATGCTGCTGGAGCGGAACCATTGACCATAGGAGACGGCGAAGCACTGCCAGACAAAGCACTAGCGTTGGCCGCAGACAAGATGGACGTGTTCCGCACTCCTTCAACGGTACTGCCGGTTGCTGACGATGGGTTCGTGTTTGGTGCTTGTTCCTCCAAATCAACCATGTTGGTCATTTCCTCAACTGGAGGAGATACACGGACAGTTTCTGTAGTTGTCGGCGTTCCTGTAGCGCAAGTCTCGAATAGCGGGCCGGGATAGAAGGTGGGATACCAAGGTGATAAGCCCATTTCTAGAATGGCTTCCGAGGCATTGCTGTTCATGTCCGTGGTAGCTGGAGGGGCTACTTTAGGCTCTGCTGTCTTGTTATTTGACAACGGCTCCTGCTCCGGTACTAGCTCAGGCCCGGAGATTGTCTCCTCCGCTTCATCCTCCTCTCTTGAGCCTTCAGCATCTTTCCAAGAATCTAGCATTCTGGTGCCGTGGACCCTGAGGAGAGAAATCGGGCAGTAATACTCGTTTCCGTAGTGTGTGAGGAATTCAATGCGAATGTACTTTGCCCAGATCTTGGGATTCTCCACCAGAAAAGGTTGGAGATCCCTCGAATTCCTCGCTTCAAAGGTACCAATATCCTTCCACTTGTCGATCTTGACAGGGTAGCGGTCACTAACGCTAACACGAAATAGCCGTACCATGCTCGAGAAAAACTCGAAGTTTGCTAGCACGACTGTGTCAACAAGGATGTCCTCGCTCAACTCGACAATGACAAACTTGTTCTGCTGTGAGCAAGTGAACAGCATGTACGAGTCCTTGTTCTCGAGCAGGATAGCCTTGGAGTTCTTAGCTCCAGGGCTCGTCTTGAGAACTGTGGCGCCTCCGTCGAACGAGGAGAATGAGAATCTCTCCTTGCAAGTCTTGCCTGCGTCCTTGGGGCGCGGGTACTGCGCCATGCCGTCGTCATATAATATAGGCTCCTCGGCGATGTCCTTTCTTATGACCGACGAAGGACTGGGCCTCGTTGACGCTGATATTTCCGAGATCTTGTCTGAGAGCACATCGAAATCTAGCGCAATCTCTGCATCATCTCCTAAGCTGTCGAGGTCGCCATGGCCCGAGTTGATATACCCGTCTCCCCTCCCCTCTTGCTGTTTCCGAGCCTTCAATTCCGCAGGGTCCTGGCCTGCTTTGCGCAACTGCATTTCCTTCCATTCCTCGAACGACATGAAAGAACTCGTGGCTAGATCGCCAGAGTCCGTATCTTCCTCCTTAGCATCCTTTTGGGGCTCTGCACCTTTGTTCTCCTCAGTCACATTGTCGCCGGGCCGCTCGCCTTGCGTCCCATTCAGCACCGTGGGTTCTGCTTCATTACCGGCCGTGGCCGTCGGGGTGGCTGTCGCTTCGGTATGTACAGTCGAGTTCGCCGACGACCAGGCTGTGCGCAGACATTGCTGCGGTAGGGTATGTGTGATGTAGTTGATCGTCCTCGACTCGCACGTCTCCGGAGTGTAGGGCGCTCGCCCGTCTATGGACGTGTCTGAGCCATCTCGGCCTACAGCCAGTCCCGAGAGACTGAGAGCTGCAAGTGTAAGCCAGATCCTAGAGCTCCCGGGTGGAAGCCACATTGTGTAGGTTCAGCGGTGGTGTGGTCTGTGTCGACGGGCCATAATCGAGAGCGAGTTGTGCAGTGCTGTGCCTCTTGTATCGTCGTGTCTTGATATAGAAGAATCTTTCTCCGGGAGGTGAGCGCGGGTGGTCGAGATACCGGGTTTTGCTGCATTCAAAGTGGCCAGGTTGGTCTGTCCTCACACATTGACGGAATTGTTGGATTCGAGATTGCCACCGCTGGGGGCTGCCATGCTACCACACCGACTGCCCTGATAACAAAGCCGGCGCCAGAAATTTAACCTTGCAAGATACTGGGGGGTTGGCCCACGGTAGTGCCCCCACCAAGACAGCATGGGCCCCCTATTTTTAGTGCAGCCTTACAGCAATTGTTCTGAGCGCCGCCATCTTGAAGAACCCCACGCTGCGTTTCAAAGCCTACAAACACTACAAACGAGAGTGTCTTCTGCAATTGTGAATAGATATTAGGGTGCTAAGGTGGGGAGAGGGATAGGAGGTACAATTGTGGGTAGAGTTCCATTGCTCATAGTAATTCCTATGGCTCAACTTCACCTCTAAATTGGCTTCTTCACTTTATGTACAGTCTTCCTGATCTCGGCCATCATCATTTGCCATGCATGCCCTACGATGTGTATCATTCCTGTATAAAGAAGCACACAATTGACGGCTGTGCATAGTTGTGCGCTTCCAGGGGCTGACGGAAGCGCAATTGTTACAATATGGACATGACTCAAAGATTAGAAATCTCTGTTGGTGGAATCTCATAATTGATATCTCATTACGGCGCAATGATATCAAGGAAACCGTTCGTTCAGAGAATTGATTTCGAACGGCAACCCTGAGATATCTGGGCAGAGCTATCAACAAATCATAACAAAGGTGTTCAGTGCAGTGCCTGCATATGGATATCAGTACCTCGAGACCGCGGGAGACAAGACTCTAGCGTATCCACTGACACCGTACAAGCTCGTACTAAGAAGAGCTAAGATCTGGGGTTCTTGGGCTCGATGCTTTCGGCACTGTCATGTAATCTGGCACGGCATGGCCCCTTAATCGTGGCTGATGTGTTGACATCATGGATTTCAACAGCCCCTTTTCCAGCCATCTTCGTGCATCACTTATCCTCTTCAACCATGCAGCCCGTTTCTTCAGTATGATAACTAAATCCTCACCGCAGGCCAGCAATTGTTACCATGGGCAAAGCACGGGTCATCTACTGGTTCCGGACGGACTTGCGGCTGCATGACTCTCCAGCTTTGAAGGCGGCCCTGGACTTAAAACCAGATGTCCTCTGGCCCATCTTCACTTGGGATCCGCATTATGTCTTCAGTGCCAGAGGCGCGCCAAATAGATGGCAGTTCTTGTGCGGTCGCCCTATACCATGGTCGTAGAAATTGTGCTAACCTGGCATGCAGACTTGACTGCCAAAATGACCTCTCGGGGTCAATCACCAAGCTGAACAGCAAGTCTCAGTTGTTTGTCGTGCGCGAGGCGCCGCAGACATTGTTCCCCAAGCTGCTCAAAGCGTGGAGAGTGACTCATCTTGTGTTCGAGAAGGACACGGATGCGTACGCAAAGGAGCGGGATGCTGCCATCATGGCCATTGCGAAGAAGGCTGGGGTGGAGGTGATCATGAAGGCAGGCCGGACGCTTTGGGACAGCGATGAACTTGTAGCGAAGCATGGCGGTAAGCCCACAATGTCCATCACGCAGCTGCAAGCTGCCGGCGAGAAGATTGGAGAGATCCCAAAGCCGATTCCGGCGCCCAAAAGCCTCCCTGATCCTGGAGAGACGCCTCTGAATTTCAAGAAGCAAGAGCCAGACAAGAAGCCTGACTTCAATGAGGAGTGGCGCGCGGGGAACGACAATGGCTATGCCAAGCTGGCTGGTCCGAAAGGCGACTTCGCCGTCGTGACGATGGAAGAGCTAGGCTTTCCAAAGGCCACGACTCCCCACCGCGGCGGTGAGACAATAGCATTGCAGAAGCTTGACGAGATTATGAGCGATCTCGAGTACATTTCAACATTCCGCAAACCCAAGACCAGCCCGGCGGCGTTTGAGCCGCAGTCAACGACATTGCTCTCCCCTTATCACCACTTTGGCGCTCTCTCAGTCCGCCTCGTCTACTGGCAGACGGTGGAGGCAATCGAAAAGTACAAGAAGAAGGGCAAGAAGGACGCCTCGACACCACCGGAGTCTATGACCGGACAGCTGCTCTTCCGTGACATGTATTTCGCCGCGCAGGCCGCCATCGGATACCCTTTTGGGCAGACAGCCAACAACGCCTACGTCCGCTTCGTCCCCTGGCACCTGCCCTCGACCCTCAACAGGTCAACGGGCCGCATAACGGGCTCCTACGAGGTAGACAGCCCGCAGGCAGACGTGTGGTTCCGGCGCTGGCGGGCGGGCGTGACCGGCTTCCCCTGGATCGACGCGCTGATGCGGCAGCTGCGCGAGGAGGGCTGGATCCACCATCTGGGCCGCCACGCCGTGGCCTGCTTCCTCACGCGCGGCGGATGCTACGTGCACTGGGAGCGCGGGTGCGAGGTCTTTGAGGAGCTGCTGATCGACCACGAGCCGGCGTGCAACGCGGGCAACTGGCAGTGGCTGAGCTGCACGGCCTTCTTCTCGCAGTTCTACCGCTGCTACAGCCCCGTGGCCTTCCCGCGCAGGTGGGACGAGCAGGGCGCCTTTGTGCGCCGCTGGGTCCCCGAGCTCAAGGACCTGCCGGCCAAGTACATCTACGAGCCGTGGAAGGCGCCCATCGCGGACCAGAAGAAGGCCGGCGTGCGCGTCGTGGCGGGCGATCCGCTGGGGGAGCGCGAGGCCGGCACGTACCCGAAGCCGATGTTTGACTTCAACGAGCGTAGAAACATCTGCATCGCCAGCCTAAAGAAGGCGTACGAGGTCGGCCTGCATGGGAATGATGCTAGGGCGCTTGACGGGAGCTTCAAGGAGCTGTTTGCGGATGACAGTGGCAACACTGAGATGCAGGGTGACATTGGCAGCGATACGGGGACAGCTGCTAACAATGACGATGATCATGTCAGTACAGATGGAGAGAGGGAGGCAGGCAATGCGACCCAGAATGGTGGTAAAGAACGCTCGAAACGAGGAGCCAAGCAGCAGACGCTTGACAGGCATGTCAAGAAGCGAAAGGCGTAAGGTGGCATCACATCTCGCGAGACCGTTGCATAGTGGTGTGAAAAATAGAATTTAATGCATGTCCACGTGCTTTGATGACCCCTAACCGAGTAAAATGCAGTGAGATACTCCTTACTATGCAATGACTCCAAGACAGCCCTATGCAAACGACGAGTGCAAATGCAATCTATGCCTTCCGTAATTAGACCGCTCCCATCTCATGCGCTTCCGAACCAAAATTACCACTCAAGATCTGTACACAATTTCATACAAATAAAAGTCTGCAGGCGCCTCGCTCAGATGTGCCCCTCTCTGTGCTCAAGCTCGCGCATATACTTAACGAAAGTCTTCTTATGCGTCTACGGCCAACATGTTAGATTCATGTGTTTTGATGGAAAAGTGTTGGGAAGATGCTTACCATGCCGGCATATCGGCCGTTCTTCAGAACACAAATGTAACGAAGACCCAACTTGACGAAACATTCGTATACAAGGTCCATGGGCGATTTAATATCCAAAGCTACAGGTGCCTGTTGATTGTTAGAGGGCTCCGGAAATCCGTGTCAAAGGATGTTCTTACAGGATCAATATATGGTGTGAAGTCTGTCGGATCAGGCTCGCCATCGTCTGAATCATCGATGGTAGGGACCTTAGCCATCAGACACATCTGAGAACCTTCATCAGGGAGGTTGTCAAGTGCAAACTCCAGATCTGGTGCAGGGATCAAGCCAACGAGGACGCCATCGCGGACGACTGGCAGCCCGCCATCGAGCTCGCCTGCCTTGTGCAGAAGTTCCAGCTTACTCCTGAGGCTTGAAGCTGACACCACGGGTGAGTTTGTGATATCAATGACGCGCTCTCGCCGAACACGCGGGACAATGTCAGCAAGTTCAGACGTGAACACTGGTCTGTGCTTGTTGTTGAGGAAAGGATAGGAGTTCATCTCCGTCAGGAGGTCCTAAGAGAGTCAGCCAAGTCACGATGAGTGGCGATAGAAGTGTTCTTACGTAGATGCTTAGTGGCTCTATGGCGTCTGAGGTCCACTTGGCAACAAGAATTGCAAGGGAAAAGGGCAAGACGTAGTCGAGGCTGCCCGTGAGTTCGAATAGAATAACCACGAGCGTGACCGAAAGTCGAGTAACTCCGCACATGGTCGATCCGGCTGCAATCAGAGCATAGACACCGGGCTGGATGCATGTTGCGTCTCCAACGACAGCACAACTTCCCCAGACACCCCATGAGGGCCATTTGAAGACAGTCCATTGTACTGCGTGTCCAATCAATCGTCCCATCAGACCGCCAACAACCATAGACGGGACGTAGATGCCGGCCGGGACTTTCTGTCCATCTTATTAGTACCGCCGTTCATGGCGTGGGCAACAGGATCAGGCAGTCTGATAACTTACGATTCCAAATGTGACAATTGTGAGGAAACCCTTGATGAGGAAAGCTATCAAGAGGCTTGACAAGATAGGAGGTATGTCATCGATGCCGCTTGGACATAGGCCCATGTCATCCAAGTTGTTATCTCGGTCATCACAGGGTGCAGCAAGGTTGTACAGCAGTTGCGCAACGGGTAGCTTTGTCAGGCGGCTCCAGTATCCGATAAGTCCAGTGACTAGGGCGACCAGGACCACCTCGAGGAGAGGATAGGCCTTTATCACCCTAATACGACGGAAAGACTTGGCCCAATGCCGAGATGCCTTGATGAAGAGAGCTCCTGCCGCACCGCCTAGGATACCCACAGCAATGAAGGTGGCAATCTCGAAATATTCCCAGTCCACACTGTAGTGAACTTGAAACATGACAATCTTGTGGGTTCCATAAGGATTTAAAAACTTCAGCGTGAGGGCCGCAACGATACAGCAGAAGAAAGTGCGGAATAGAGTCTTTGCTGGAAAGAAGTAGGCCACCTCTTCGAGTCCGAACAACACACCGCCTAGAGGGGCACCAAAAGCAACGGCAACACCAGCCGCGGCCGCAGCAGACAGCACTTCACGTCTCTTGCCGTCATTGCTGTCGTATTTCGAGAAAATACGGCAGGCAATGTTGCCAATACAGGTGGCGATGTGCACGTACGGGCCCTCTTTGCCCAAGCTCAAGCCCGAAGCAACACTCATAATCAGACCTAGAGACTTGATGATGAGGGTTTTCAAACCTAGGAAGCCGTGGAAGACGAAACCGCTTAGAATCACTCGCACTTCAGCCACGCCACTGCCTGCCGCAGAGTAGTAGATCATGGGAGGACCAACGGAAGCTTCCGGTGGGGTCTGTTGAGGACTGATGCTTGGGCTCTCGTCGTGAACATTGTCCACGTCTTCGAGAGTTGCCGCCTCGGCAGCGAGATTCTCGTCGAACGTTGACAGTCGATATTGGGACGGGACGACGGTCTTGGTAAGCAAGGTAAGCAAGCATGCAATAGTAGAGAAGCCAACCACGAAGCAGATATAGACCGCATATTCGGTCCATTCCTCTCCGTAAGACTTGCCCTGAAGGACCTCGCCCCAGTCTTTCCAATCTGTGCAGGGCCCAAGGGGACAGCATCTCTGTTGAAGATGAGTAAGTATTTATATTCAGCAGTCCAAATAAAAGCGGTTCCATTGGCCACTTACCCTCTCACTCAGGTACCATGCCTTTGCACAGTACCCATCCTTAAAATCGAAGATGGTCTGCTCTGATATGTCGATGACATATGCAAGGACAGCCACCATGACTCCGACGACAGCACTAAGAATCCAGCCCTGTGCTCCGTCGAATAGGACATATACCCGACCCCAGAAGTCCTTGCGGCTGCGGAGAGCCTTGACCCGGTAGGCGTCTGCTATGCTGTCGTGGACCCAGTCGGTCGATGTGAACTGGTCGTACCAGACGCGCTCGTCGGGATGGATGGAGGACTTGGACTCGGCCATGGAAGACTCCTGACGGTCGGAAAGAGCTTGGATCAGGCGCTGACCCCATGACTCGACTCGGCTGTGGTGTCGGCTCAAAGGGATGCTTCCTGTGACAAACACATTTAGTCAGTCTCGGGCATGATATAGTACTGTTCAAATCTGCAGCACGAACCTGTGGAGCTCGCATTTCGAGTTAGATGAGGATGCCGGGGCGAATCGATTTGGACGCGTGCCTTGTTGGCAGCGGTTGTGAGGAGGGGAGACCGCTCGTCTGCCTGGTCAAGGGAGCTCCTGCGACTGCGGTTCCGGTTGCGGTTCCGGCTGCGATCTCGAGGTCTCCGGTAGGTGGTGGGAGATGGCGGCAAGGAGAGATATCTCCCGCTCTGCCCGTTGTCTTCATCCATCTCTGGAGAGACGAGGTCGTTGATACATGGAAGAAGAGCAGCACAATAGAGAAAAGGAATGTCGTGGACTTGGCGGAGGGTAGGTCTGTCTGTCGGTCGGTCGGTCGGTTGTTGTCCAAGCCAGCCAGCAAGAGGATCAGCAATCAAGGCCGATCAACATGTGGGGCCAGATGTCGACGCAATCGCGAGCCAAGCCTGCAGAACAACTGGCTGATTTACTGTAATGGAACAAATGAAATAGAAATGCAAGCAAAGACAAATCAGAATAATATGGCCATTCTGTCCTGGGCAAAGGTCCTCGAAGAAAAGACCTGGTCTGGGGGACGGGGGAAAGCAGAGCTAGAAGGGTATGCGTGGTCAGCGAGACCCAAGACAGTCACACGTGAGGCTTTGGTAGGGGTGTCTCAAGGGACCACCACATGCAATCCCGTTCAAGGCTGTTCACCTCCACCACGCTCCCCAACTATAGAAAAGGCTGTCAGATGGCCTCGATCACGTCAGACAGCTGGAATTATAGTTACTATGCTGTTTGGGTCAATCAGGCCACTTGCTTCCATATTCGAGATGTTCGCAACTATACTCTTGTTGACATGTTGTTACTGTTGTTGTGAAGAGAGAAGAACGCATACAAAGTCGTACAGTAGTGGCATGATACTCCCCTGTCGCGATTTCATCATAGCGCGCCCAAGGGTCCTGCCCAGTATTCGCCGCGGCGATCGCTCGTGTTATTGGGCGGCAGTGTCGCTTGCTAGAAACCCTGCCGGCCATTGATTCCCAGATGGCTGCACACCACCACCACGACAGATGAACCCTGTTGAACCCCAAGAACCCTTATAACCCTGGAGGAATGGTGCACCAGCCAATACCGTATTTCCCCCCAGTAAGTCATCTGCAGAGCATCGTCGCTCAAATGCTGACCGGTGAGCACGAAAATGCTTTATTAGATTATTCTCTGGATCCTCTCTGAATCAGTATCATTGTAGTTCGTCGTTGTAGACGCAAATCTCGGGACGGGTGGCTTCATCATTCAACGCCACCATTGGAACGGCAGCCGGTTGGACTGCATACGGGTAATGCATCGGCTGTGCAGTAGGTAGTTAACGTTGAATACCGGTAGCCAACTTCAACAAGAAGTGTTTGTGGCTTTGACTCCTACCTACAATATCTAGGTATCGCTCTGGGCGGGACAAAGTACCTATCGGTTTACCGCGGGACGGATGTGACCCTAGTAGTTGGTAGTGGGGTAACAGTAAATGATAGGTGACACCTTTAGGTAGGTGTGCAGAGCAGTCAACCGCAACCTTAAGTCAACTCTAACCATGAGGCTCAATAAACCCCGTATGGACGTGCATCAGTGTGACCCGGGCTTCTCCACTCTTTGAGGCATGGGAGATGGGCTTAATTCGTAAAGCAGGGCTATTCCATCATGTCCAGCCACGATAGCAAGCAGCCAGTTGTCCCCAAATTTGCCTCCTTCAAACCAAAGCCAAACGCATCAGAAGCTGCTGCCTCTGATGTACCATCTAAGCCAAACGACAGAGCACGCATAGATGAAACCAAGGAGAGACACAGACGTAGGCGCGAAACCCGGGACGACGACCGTGGGCATTCCAAGTCAAAGTCTCATCGTCATGGTCGTCGCAGGTCTCGAAGTGAGGAAAGACACGGAGCCAGGACAGTGCCACTACCACAAGCAGACTCCTCTCGCAAGGACGAAAGCAGCGAGAATCAACTCTTCACCGTTGACAAGCGTGGAGATCCTCTAATAGTCAGATACGGCTCAAATGACCGCAACAGGATTCCCGCCTACCGTCGGGTTGGGGCGGGGAGAATTCTAGGAGCGCCTGGTCGAATTACCATCCTGCGAGATGGTATAAAGGAAGTGTTTAGTCTTGGGGGCAATAGAGAAGGGGCTTCTGCCTTCCGCGATAGAACCTACCTGGCAAAAGTCCTGCGAAGTAGGCCGCGGCGGTTCAAACAACGCCCTAAGGCACCCGATGAACAAGCCGCCGAGTCAGATGAGGAATTCGTTCCCTTGAAGCAGTCACGGAAACGAAAACGCGGTCAAGATCAACCCAATGAGTCGTCTGATGAAGAGCAGCCGAATTACAGATCCATCTATGGCAAGCCCAAGGCCCCTGAAGACTCTGATAGCGACCTAGATGACAGCAGCGTCACCTCATCCCGGGACGAAGAGGACCTCGAAAGCCAGGACCCTATCAAAGCTAAGTTTATCGAGCTATCCCGGCGTGTCAAGGATCGTCCAGAGGACATAGACTCTTGGCTGGAACTTGCTCAAGCACAAGAGACCGACCTGCGTCTTGGTGAAGATACCGACGCTCAGTCGAGAGATGGAGCTAAAGGCCTGGCCAATGTCAAGCTTTCACTTTACGAGGAGGCTTTGCCTCATGCACAGTACGATGCAGACAGGGAGAGGATACTTCTGAGGCTCATGCGTGAAGGATCAAAAGTTTGGAGCACCAAGACTCTGGCAAACCGCTGGGCTGAAGTCACGAAAGCAAATGAAAAGAGCTTCGCTCTATGGAAGGGCCGCTTAAATTTCGAATTGACGAACATGACAACCTTTACGTTTGATGGCCTCAAGGAGTTCCACCTAGAAAGGCTACATTCTCTACGGGGCCAATTACCTACAGCATCCCAGAATTTTGACGACGATGCAACTAAGTTGTGTAATGAGTTGATATATGTATTCCTGAGGACTACACGTTTCATATATGACGCCGGCTTTGTCGAACTAGCAGTGGCGGCATGGCAAGGTCTACTTGAGCTGACATTTGCTCGCTTTGCCGAGACATACGTTCCAAGTACCGAAGAGGCGATGAGCTCATTCAAAGACTTCTGGGAAAGCGAAGTGCCTCGGATCGGCGAAGACAATGCGAAGGGATGGCAGCATTTTGCGGAGGCTGAGGCAATGGCAGATCTGCCCGAGCCAAAGACAGACAAGCCTTTGCGAGCACCAGACACCAAGGATGCATATAAGGCATGGGCATCAATTGAAGTTGAGCAGGCATGCAATGGGAAAATGCCGGCGAGAACGCTGGACGAGGGAAGTGAGGATGATCCGTACCGTGTGGTCATGTACTCGGACATCGAACCCCTGATATTTTATATTCCTTCCGCGCCAGTATCCGTCAAGACTACGTTGCTCGATTCTTTCCTCCTATTCTGTGGCATTCCCCCAATAGATGCATCCGGCGCAACAAGGGTGGCCTTCGATGACCCCTTTGTCTTTCGTGGAGGCAAGGCTATCGAGAGGGAGTTGACAAGCCAACCGACGATGATCGGTCATGAACCTGAGGACCTTTCGAAACAGCTGCCAGCGTTTTCTCGGGATGGCAGTCACGTAGCGATTACTCCAGACGTCCTGTTCGCTGGGAAGGACTGGTTCAAGTATATTGTTAGCTGGACTAATTTTTACCGATCGAACGAGGAACCCCTTAAATACGACTGGATTATAAAGACCGTCAAGCAGGTGGCGCTCACGTTCGGATTTTGTCAAGCAGCAGAGTACAGTCTTGCGCTCTCATGGAACCATGATTGTCGCAGCTCGAAAAAGACAGCGAAGACACTTCTGAAACAGTATTCATCGAGCATTAATCTCTACAATGCTTACGCCTTAGCAGAGTGGGAGAATGGGAATGAGGATCTTGCTCGGAATGTCTATCTATCGGCCGCGAGCCTCCAGACCACAGAGGAAAAGGATAAGCAGCTGCTTTGGAATACATGGGCATGGAAAGAGCTGAATTCGGGCGAACGAGACCAGTCTCTCGCCTGTTTCGTCTCTTCCATTGAAGAGTCACAAAGTCTAAATTCCTCACAGCAGAAGCTCCCCACTCCTCCATCGACAGCTCAAATATTGAAGACGAGACAGAAGCTCCTAGCTCGACGGGACTACTCTTTGTCCTCTGGGAATATTGTTTCCAGCGCCCTCTTCGCCCAATCTCTGGCTCTACTGGAGTATCTGACAGCAGAAGGAGGCACAGAATCAAGATCGGACAAACAGGGTAACATTTCGGCCGCTATTGAAAGTATACTTGCATTTTCGAACGAGTTGATCTCACGCCACTTCGGAGCTCATAGCGCACACGAACAACTACTGCAATTTGGCGCGAGACTTCTTTACTTCCATGCAAGTCACGGGTCAGTATCATTACTCCAGTGCTAAGCTACAGTATATTGACAGTCCACAGACCCTTTCGACCGATTTTTCTCCGAGAAAACCTGCTGAAATTCATCACCATCTTCCCTAAAAATACCATCTTCATGACACTCTTTGCCTGGGCAGAGTCCAGCCTTCGCATAGACGATCCTGTCCGAGATGTCCTCCGGCACACAGTTCTTGTAGACCCGCACGACTGCCTAAGCAGTAGGTTCTTCGCCATCTCTCACGAACAGCACGTAGGCAACGCACATTCTACTCGGGCGGCGTTTGAGAGTGCTCTTGAAAGTGAGGCTTGTGCTGGCAGTGTGTCACTCTGGGTATCATACATTCGTTTCTGCTACAGCAGGAAAGAGCTTCGGCAGAAAGCCAAGGACGTGTTTTACCGGGCCATTGGAAGCTGTCCCTGGTCGAAGGATCTGGCAATGGAAGCCTTCACCACTTTGGTGAAAACCATGGAGTCGTCTGAGTTGAGAGCTGTCTTTAGCACGATGACTTCCAAGGGTCTGCGCATTCACGTGGATCTGGAGGAGTTCTTGGCAAAATGGTCGCAATCCCAAGGGTCTTCTCAAGTTCGCCCTAGATAGCTAGATAGCTCGAAAGAGAGATATTGATGCCATTGAGGTCGAAATATATCCTTGTTCCAAAGCTTGACAGATTGTGGCCCATATTTCACGCCTGTGAACCTTAACGCCACGGCGAATTAGATTTATCTCCCACATTGCAGGGGTTGGAATATAAATGTGCACTTACACCATAGCGAACCAAATTTCCATCAGCATTCTTAGCCTCATCTCCTTATCGGAACTGCGAATGATTGCTGCCGCTCCCATTGCCGTGAATGAGAAAGTTTCAGCTTGCGGGGATTGACTGCAACGGGGTCAAACGGCGTCTCCGTGGCGGCCGGCGAACCATGATGTTGAGGAGGCGGTTTGTCTGAAGGGGCACAATCAAGCGGTCTCCCTCCAGCACGAGGTCGACAGCTAGGTCTCCGGCCAGCGAGTCGGGGGTGATGCTGCAGTCGTGGCAGACCTCCTTAAGGGGGCACGTCTCTGAGAGGCTCAACTCGAGGCAGTGCTCCTCGCTCTTGGCGCATTTGCAGCACTTGAAGGTGGTGGTTGAGTCGTGGCCGCACTTGTAAATATAACATACCAGCCAGCACATATCGCGTATGTACTTGCAGTGAATGCCAGTTTGCAGAAAGGTTGTATGAGGAGTAAGTGAGGTCAAAGTGACTTATTGGGTTGGCAAAGAAGTCCAGGAGTTAGATTTGGCTTATATGAATGGACCGCCGAGAGGCAACGCAGGATCAAATGGTACTTAGATAAAGGGCACTGTATAGAAATGGGAGTTGTGATCGTGAAAACAGCGGCTCTGCGTTGACTAAGATGAGTCGTTGATTTGTTGGCAGGTAGGCACGGCATATTGTCAAGCTATGATATACGGAAGGGGAAGGACCAACCCACGAATATTGCTGTTGCCCAGACCACCTCGAGGACAACAACCTACCCTCGTTTCCTTCCTGACATTCATCCAAAATCTCATTCTCTCATAATCCATGGATGCTTCTTCCGCTAGATTCTGTCCATTGATTACCCAAACCTCCGCCCAAACAACCGCAGCAAGATAATCTAAATCTCGCTTCTCCTCTCACCTCGTGCGAATTACGCGCCTTCAGAACACATACTTGTGTATTCAGTAGCCATATAGGCCTAGGAAGATATGGGCTCCAACCAGTCTATACCAGGTGGTCTAGGTGGTCCAGGCGACCGCAAAGATAACGCTGCTGACCGCGCCACAGTCGAAATAGATCACGATCATCCTCACCCCAGCTCTCCCTCGTCTTTTCGCCTCTCCCTGGCGGGCCGACAAGTCATCGGTGATGATGGAGCAAGACTCTTCTTCCCATGTCCGGCTAGCACCGCCTTGACAGTCCACCATCACAAGGACTTCGCGACCATCGAAGTTCCCATCCAGTACATCGTCAAGAATGCCGCCCTATTTGACCTTCAGGGTGCCCAGACTCTACTCACCAGATTTGTCGACGCCATGAAGGATGTTGTCCAGCGGCTCAAGCCCAAAGAAGTTCGGCTCGCGAACCCAGCAGATTTCCAGCTAGATCGCTATGAGACGGAATATGCCAAGGAAATTGCATCATTGTACTATGATACAGTCCTCACGTTCGTTCGTAGGTACAATCGAGACAACCATCATCAAGATCCTCCTGCTACAGAGGCGACGGTCACCACAGAGACTACTCAGGAGAAACAGCCAACAAGCATGGGCGAGCCACTTGGCGATGTGACCAATATTCCGGTCGATCTTGGTCCCGATAAGCTGCTAGAATCAACAGATGTATCAGCACAACAGCCATCCCGCAAGCGCAAAAACTTCTCTCCAGAAAAGGTCACTCAATGCGACAACTGTGGCGGGCATCACAATAAGACTTCATGTACGGTAGCCTGTCGATCTTGCGGCAAATTTCACAAGAATCGAGAAGTACGATGCCCCGACGAGTCGAAGCAGTGCTGGTGTACAACTTATCCACAGCATCTCTGCCATCAAGTCCGTTTTATGCCTCATCGAAAACGATAACATTTGAGAGATGATACTGACCAAACTTACAGTGCCCCAAGGATTGCCGCTATTGCAGATTATCTGGACTTCGCCCTCATCAAAACCCATGGGAGTGTAAGGAGATCTGCTGCCTATGTGGCTCGGGAACCCACAGCGGTAACAACTGTTGGCGGGAATGCTTTTGTAAGGCGCGTCATCTTGGCCAGGACTGCCCAAAGAATCAGTGAGTGGCCTGTTTACAATTTCCAGCGCTGGCGAGACAAGCTAACTTGAACCGGTGCAGATGCTTTGCAGTTGGCTGTCCTCGTTTGAGATGTGAATTACATTGCGAGGCATGTGGGATCGAAGGATCTCATCGATGCCAGTGGAGGCGCATTGTGCATAACGGAGGGTTGTTCGTCCAGTGTCTTCGAAACCCCGGCCACCAGCTCCTGTCAAGCATTGGTCTATGGGATCTTCGCAAGATGAAGAATAAACCAAAGATCGAGTGCCGGGAGTGCCGAGAGAACAGTAATGGAAAATAGTTGTTACTGGAAGTACCCGTCTTCGAAAGGTACAAGACAGTAGATTGGATGTACGATAGGCCTCGTCAATGTATCATACAGGGAGTAGTTCATCGGTTTGGTGCTCAGACGCATTAGTTCATCTGAATATCTAGTGTGCCTCTTGCCCGAATAGTCCAGCTGCATTTTCGAAACCGACTTCTAGAAGGTTTCCCGAATGAGTGAAATGAAAGGTGGCGTCTTTAATGCGGCGAAAACCATGCGTACAGACTGAGGCAGGAGTTCGACCGCATGTTCGTTCCCAGGGATGATGAAGAGCAGAGACAGGGAGATGAATCGAGGCGATGACGATCAAGGATCGATCGTGTGCCGCTCGCTGCTGATGTTCCCGAAATCCGGGGGCTCCCCCTCTCCCCCTATCCAGGCCAGGTTGTGGGGCTCTCTCATTACTTAACCCGGCCCGGACCTTAGGGTGGTATAGTCCGGGGTAGGAAGGGGGGGTTCTTTGGGCTTTGTTAAGCGATCGCGTTATGCTGGCTTATGTAACTAACGCAAAAAAGACGCGCCGCACCCTTGCACCGGCTGCCACGTGGGAAAGCGCGGCAAAAGGTGGCGCTTGTCGAGCTAGCGTTAGTTGACGCTAGGTCGCTGCAGGCGATGCACAACGCGCGACGGCAGCGCGCGCAGTAGGGTACCCTGAGATCTGCTGGCGGTAGGTACCTTGCATAAAAACCAAATCACAAAATAAACAGGGGGCACACCCACCTCCATCAGGATATATGCTTCTGCTACCGGTACTCTCCTCTGGCGCGATCTCTCTAAGATTAAGGGTCCTCCCGCGGCATCCACTTTCCTTGTGATATTTATTTGCATGGCACACACAAGGTTGCCTCTTTGTGTTTGGACTACGCGTTGCCAATCTTGATAGACAGTCAACATAGATTGGCTGGGGTCGGGTGTCCAGCAAGTACGTGGACACTGCAGCCACAGTGCTCGAGATTTAGAAAGACATCAAAGAACTCATTCACGCGGTACTGTGCTCAAATTGCTGCCCATCTTAGATGTATTGCTTCTGTTTCATCACCTACAGTAGATGGTCGGTGGCGGGTTCTGACATGTCATGGATGCCCTGCGAATCTCGCCGCCACACACCATGCGGGCGCGCGCCGTCGCGATACCTATCATGGTGGGGTAAAGCATAGACCATCGCGACGAATTATGCGTGTGTAGGCATACGGCGCGGGAGAGAATACGAACTCACGATATGAAGCTTAAGTAAACTCAGCTGGAGACTTGCACAAGCGTCTGGATAGTCCGCAAAGACTCTGCTGGACGATCTCTTTCTCAAGTGTTGTAGAGTAACGTAAATACCGGCGGGGGAGGCATATTCCGACACATAAACTCCATTGGCGAATCTACAGAGTCTAGATAGCAGCCCGTCTATGATATGCCTTCTTTTCCTTCACTCATACAGAAATTTTTCCACCAAATGCACCATGGCCCGATATAATGCATCAAGATACCCCCAACCAGGACCGACCCTAAGAAAACCTCACCTTGCTCTCTCGCCTCTGTGAAG
This sequence comes from Phaeoacremonium minimum UCRPA7, assembly GCF_000392275.1. Taxonomy (NCBI): domain Eukaryota; kingdom Fungi; phylum Ascomycota; class Sordariomycetes; order Togniniales; family Togniniaceae; genus Phaeoacremonium; species Phaeoacremonium minimum. Next base: position 88,714 of record NW_006921011.1, read on the forward strand.
AGCCGATGCAAGTTCCACAATTTGCGACTGGAAGCGCCATATTGTCTACACCGTGATGTTGAGCTTCATAGCTCTAACCCCTAGCCAGGCTCAACAGCCCATTGACCGCACCGCCCCTCAGCGCGCTGCTCGTCAACTTCTCATCCTCTTCTGCAAACCGACTTCTCTGCGGCGTGTACAGACCAGACGCCGCCAGTCTCGGCAGCAGGTTCTTCTCCGGCGAGAATGGATGAGCATGAGCATGAGCATGAGCGTGGGCACGGACAGGCGGCGCGCCCTCGGCCTCACCATCGTCCTCTTCCTCCTCCTGGCCGGAGGCGTTCTGCTGCTCGCCGTCCTCGCCCGCCTGCGCGGCAGCATCGCGCCCGCTTGTCGGCTGCGCGGCAGGCCTGAACCACTCCTGTGATGCATGTGGTGCGGGAGCCCGTATCGTGGCTGCGGATGACGATGGCGGCAGGCCGGGCGACCGCCTCTTCGCGCCGGGCATGGGCCTCATTTGCAGCTGGTCCAGCGGCACGTCGGCCTGGCCGGTCCGCAGCTTGTAGTTCGCCAGGCCGAGCCGTAGCTTCAGTATTTCGGCTTTCTGACAAGGAGGCCACGTCAGTATGGGTCGGACAACAAGAAACACAAATGCATATTGCCCAATGGGGGACAAAATCTCCAGGGCATGGTACATACTTGTCTTGATTCCTCACGCGTCGGTACCCGACGCGGCTGGGGCGGCGGTAGCGGCACATGCACGGCGATAGTCGGGATGGCTCCAATGGGGACAACGCCGTCGAGATCCGGCTCGGTGAACGCCGTCGCCTGGGACGTGTCGACGACGGAGTTATCGAAGACGGAGCACGCGTCCGGCGAGACCGAGCGTTGCCGTGTTGTTGTGTGGGAGCCGTCTGGCTCGGCCTGTACATTACGCACATCGTTAGCGATCTGGATCACGCATTGTGTTCAATCGGTCTGCTAGATGAGCCATACCATTTCCAAGTCTCCCATGTTCGCCTCCACCACTCGTGACTCGGGCACGGAAGTAGGGACAGCCATTGTGTCGAGACAGGGCTTCTTCGCCGGTTGCTGCTGGTTCGATTCGGAAGGTAGGGTTCTCTTCTTGTGCTCCGGAGACACAGAGAGGTGTGCCGCGTCCCGGAACGGCTTCAATATGCCCGAGGGCGAGAGATCTGTCTTTGCGTGTTGTTTGAGGCCGGCGGCTTTCGAGTTGGGAGATGGCGCGTTTACGTCGAGGGATGCAAGCACGCGTCTTTTGGAAGGTGATGAAACGTCCATTGCAGAGTAGAGAGGACTGAGGAGGAGGGAGAGCAAGGAGGAAACACGATGGGATCAATCGTGTTTGTGGTGGTGGTGCGAGAAGCGCGGGCGCGTCTACTATGCAGCAGAAGGACCTGGACGATGATGCAGCACGGAGATTGGATGATAATACTGCTTTGGTAGAAGGATAAAGGTAAGGTAAGGTAGATAGATGAGAGATACACAGTCTCTGAGGAAGCGTAATCAATGCAATTGATGAGAAACGGCAGAAAGCCACGGAGGAGGGTATGGGTGTAGGTAGAGAGAGTATATATTGCAGTCCAATTCAGTTGGTGTAGAAACGTCAGTCGCGTTATTGTTGAGAGTTCAGATGGGCGTTTGGGCAGCGCAGCAGGTATACACACACACACGGGATTTCTACGTACCTACCATACGACATACGGTACCTACAGCATGCAAGTCGCGTTGCCTTTCGCCCTGGAATCGAAATTGGCCCCATGTATATTTACTTGCTTACCCCTTCGAGCATGGAGCGGCCCGTTAGCTGCTGAAGGTAGCTGGGGCTGACCGCGCTTGCTGGGCCTATTCCGCGCTATCCCGGGGTACTCTGCAGCGGACGGTCGCGGTGGTCGAAGCTCCCTCTTAGTGCCACCTACCTAGGTACCGCGTAGCTAGTGTAGGGTCTTACCTACAGTAGGCACACTGCAAGAGGGCGCTTTACCCGTTGCATAAAGTTGGGGACGGGACCCCCCTATACCTACACGCGCTGCGGGAGCCGGGGTCAACCTGGCCGCGCATCTTCCTCCTGCATCCCCGCATCGTCTCTTCTCATCTGACGTATGCAGGAACAAACACGACCCGACTGCGACGATATACAATGAGTATCCATCTGCTTTGCTGTACATGTGTACGATAAGAGCCTCTACTCATCCAGCCATCCATCCATCCATCCCTGGATTGCTCTCTGTCCGTCTGAGACGTAGAGCTTGATCGGACTCCCCACATGTCATACACGTCTTATATCACAGGAATCACGCTAGGAACCGGCATCATAATCAATAATGCATTGCCTTCTCAATTCATTCAATACCTAGGTAACCTAACCTGGAAAACCTTACGATGCAATGGCGGGTATCTTCTCCCCCTTTCCCCTCCCTCCTTGCGTGTCCAGAAACGCACAGTTGCAGTCCCTCATTCACGGCTTCGTACACGTCCAGCTAGAGAGAAGCTGCTGCCGTCTGCTATCGTGCCAAAAACACTATATCTGTCGGTAAAACTGGATTGGGGAAATTAAAAAAAAAGAAGCATTGGGCAAATAAGCAAATCAAAAACGCTCAAAAGCATCTGCAACGAGTATGTCCATCGTCCAGATCGGGGTTCCAGTAGAGAGAGATAGAGAGGAAGAAAAATAGAACGCCTCTGGCCTTGACGGCCATCGCAAAATACCAATCCAGTCATACAGAGCCGTAGAATCACGGGGACGCCTGTGACAGTGCTTTTCCCCCTGAGCCAAAGTATCCGTTCGTAGACCGTCGTAGACTGACGCCGCAGCCTATTCGTTCATCCTTCCGTTATTTTTAGGTGCCTTGTCCGTTCAAAATGTAAACGCCAAGAAGTCACAACATTTTCGCATTTCTGGAAGATGTCCGAGACAGATCATCTTCCACAAAGGTTGCTCGTCTTCGTACCTTATTCCACGCCTCAAGTTGTATCCATGGAGTAGAGTGACATATCAAGCGAGAATGGCTTGTCAAAGTCCATCGTGTAGTCCAACGGCGGCACATTCGAGAACGACGGGTCGTTCATCATGAGCGCCTCTGGGTCAATGCTGCCTTCGATATTGAAGCTGTCCATGTCCAGGAGAAGTCCAGTCTCGCCGAACTGGTAATTCATGTCGATCTCGAGAGCTGCACCTTCCGATATATCGCTGTTGGGCTCAGAAACACCACTGTCCTTGCTCGACTCGGGGGTGTCATTGGGAGTAACAGATCGATATAGGCTCAGATCAGATATCACACCACCAGCAGCAGGATCAAAGTTGAACTGCGCGAAGAGGTTCTGCGGGTCAATTGTAGAGCCTGCCCACGGATCGTCCAAGAGCTGTACTTGGGGCACTTCCACAATCTTTGGTGTGTTCTCAATCTTGCCAACCGCCTTGCCAGGAGTGCTCTTAGCAATCTCATTAGCCTTGGTAGCACTGGGCTGACGATTCATAGACGCAGCTCTCGACATGGGGGTTGCAGCAAGATCCGGTTTGATCATGGGAGTCTGGCCCTGCTTCGACAAAGTGGTGGTCATCGATGGGGCGAATAGCTGCTGAGAGCCATCCTGCCCAGATGACTTGGGAGGGGTCTTGATGTGACCTTCAGAGTCCAGTCCTAGGCTGACAGCCAGATTCTCCTCAAAGAACTTGAACGGCTCTTGGTACGGCTTGATATGTTCCTGATCGATATGCGCCTGCCTTGCTTCCTCGGTAGCAAAACCAGTATTGTGGCTATCACAGTCGGGTTCGGGACAGACGAACAACGGCTTGGGAGGCGGTGGTACCTGCTGCCGCTTGGCCTCTGGTGAAGGGGGCTTAACATGGGGAGACGCTGTCGCAGCTGAGACTGATGGAGACGCATTGGCCTGCGGGCCATTCTTTCTGGCCTTCTTCGTTGGGGGCAACTGCAGGTTTTCTTGAGTGACGGTCGGCTTCCCAACATACGAAGGTTGCCCATGAGGCGAGGAGGCACCAAACGCGAAGGGAGGCTGGGCCGAGGTAGGCGCCGCTGGAGCTTGTCCGCTCTTGCTGTTCGATCTCTGGTGCATCTTGTTCGCCTGTGCTCCAGTTTGCTGGGGTTGCGGCGCAGGTGGTTGACCCTGCTGTGCGGGAGCTTGGGCCTGTCCAGGGGCACCAGCTTGATTCGGTCGACCCATTGGCTTTCCATAAAAGGCAGCCAGATCCTTGGTCATTGTCTCTAATACACCTCGAATCTGATCTAGCTCTCTGGAACTGATACTAAAAGTATCCTTCAGGGCCTGCATCTTCTCGCCATCTTGGAACTGTGCTAGAAGCCGGAGACGCTAGCATTGAAATTAGTATGTACGCAAGGCAGGCAAGAACAGCATAAACTTACATGTCTGAAGAACAGTCTCGTCCGATTTTCGTCTCTTGCAATCGCGTACCACTTGCCAATGGCCCTACCCAGCTTGGCCATATCAGCAGCGATTCTCGTGATCTTAGCCGAAACCTCTTGCTTCTCTGCAGGCTGCATCGCAATGTCCGAATAGCTTTGCTTGCCGAAGGTAGCAGATTCTTCCTGGGCGAGCACCTTGAGGCGATTCATGTCCTCCGGAGCCATTTGACGGGCCTTCATCATCTGCTCGAATTTTTGGCGTTGCTCGGGTGTCATCTTGGCAAGCTGCTCAGGAGTTGGCATCGGCTGTCCTTGACCAGCCGGTCTTTGATTCTGCTGAGAAGCTGGCCGCTGAGCCGCCGCATTGGCCTGCGCCTGGCCATCAGCTTCGTCGGGATTCGGACGTTTGAGATTCTTCTGCGCGGTAGCTGGCGATGGGTTAGGCGCCGCAGCCTGATTTTGCTGAGCTTGACGGTTGTTGTTTCGTGCAGCTGCAGCATTGGCATTTGGTGCCGCTGGAGGCGCGTTGTTCGGAGGCATCTTCTGCATAGCAGGCTGGTTAGGTCCAGGCTGAACCACTTGGGCCGCTTCCACCTGTGCTTGTGTCACGGCGGGCTGAGGCATTTGACCAGGTTGCTGCTGAGGTGGTGGAACTGGTACGCCGCCATTCTGCTTCGCCGCCATAGCTTTGTTAATCTGGTCCGTCTTGATCTTCAGTGCCACTCTCCTAATAGCGTCGTCTGAGGCCTGAGACAGCCGTGGATGCTGTTGACGCAGAGTCTGAATATCTTGTGGGGTTACTTGCAACATGTGCGGAGGAATCTGCGGCATATTCGGTGGCATGTTGTTGGGCTGCTGGTTCACCATGGGACCAGGAGCTTGCTGAGGGTTAGGAGGTATCATCCCTGGCTGGTTACCAGCATTAGGGGTGGCATTGTTCCTCTTCTGCATCATCTGGCGGAACTGATTCTGCTGTGTCCTCAGCAAGCCATGTTTGATGTTGTCGGGGACACCAGGATTCGAAGCCAGCCAAGTCTTGAAGTCTTTCCACTTCTTGATTTCTGCAGGGAGGCTGCCTCCGAACTGCTGATTGAACTGCGTGAGAATCTGTGGCGGGACGTCCATACTATCCATGATAATTGCCGCTTGTCCTGCATCAGGGGCGCCGGTCATACGAGCACGTGCAATTTGTTGCTGAATATACGCTTGTTGGAGGTTGGGTGGGATATTGGCATTCGGTTGTTGCATCCCGTTTGCCATTTGGAATTGAGGGTTGGGGTTTGCGGGGTTGAACTGCCCCTGACCCGGTTGAGGTTGGCCAGGGCGTACTGGCATCTGGGGCTGGTTCTTCACTGCTTGGGCAGCGTTATTCATTTGCATCGCGCGTTGCTGCTGTTGCTCCTGCCACTTGTTCATGAGTTCGTTCAGTCTCTCTGGGGGTAGACCGCTGAACTTCTGTCGCTGCTCCACAGGCATGGCTGCAAGCATGGCGTTGACAGCCGGGCTGTTGGCATTGATATTGCCTCCCATGGAGATTTGTGCTCTTTGCTGGTTGAAGCGAGGGTCAAGCATTCCTCCAAACTGGGCGTTGGGTTGGCCCATCTGCTGACCATCCATTTGACCCATCGGGACAGGTGGACGTCTCACAGGGGCATTGAGTGTGTTCATGGCTGGACTCTGAGAAGCTGGCATTGGGCCTCCTAGTCCACCGGGCTGGCCCTGTAATTGCTTAGCGGCGGCTTGAGCTCTGATCTGCGCTTGGGACTGCGCTGCTGCTTGATCCATCTTCATCTGTGCTTGTTGCATATTGAAGGGCTGTTGCATTTGTGGTTGGCGAGGAGTCTGATTCGGGTTTGGTGGCATGTTCTGTGGCATGCCTCCCATCGGCTGAGGTGTTGCCCTTCCTCCTGGTCCACCACTGTTCGCTGGCACAACAATTTGACCGGCCTCTTGTGCCATGTAACCCTGCTTCTGCTCGTTCATGATGCTCTCCATGTTGCTGAAAGGACCAAGGTTGCCCCCGGCCATGCCACCCGCTTGGTTAAGTGCATTCATCATGTTGGGATTCATGGTCCTCTGCTGAGACTGCTGCTGCATCATGGCGGCTTGCGGGTTGGGAGGCATACCTTGTTGCTGCTGGCGCATCATCTGGGCTTGGTTCTTCAGATGCATGAACGCCTGCTGCTGGAAGTACCACATCAACGGATCTCTATTCTGTGTGCGGAATTCGTGAGCTTGCTGAGGAGTCAGTTTGCCTTGAAGTAGAACTCTCATGTTCGCCTTCTGGGCATCTGGGGTGGTAGCGGCAAGCTTGTTGGCGAACTCGGCCACCTTCTGCTTGTCTTGTGGGGAGAGACTTGCGAGATCTACCGGAGGGTTGTTGCCGCCGCCAGGCTGACGCATGCCGTTCATGGGCATCTGAAATCCTGGCTGATTTGGACCCATCTGGGGTGCGCCTGGATTGCCCATATTCATGGCCATCTGAGGTGGTTGCTGAGGAATTTGTGAAACCTGCATTGGATGCTGAAGGTGCTGGAAGCCCTGCTGTCCGGGCTGCCCCATGCCACGTCCCATCTGGCCTTGGAGCGCCGCAGCATTCTGCTGATTGAGAAGCATCTGCTGTTGCTGCTGCTGTGCTGCCTGAGCGGCGGCGGCTTGTGCGTTGAGTGTGCTGTGGAGGTTCTGCTCGTTCGCTTGACGTTTCTTGAACATCTCGGCGTTCTTCGCATTCATCTTCTGGTCATAGTTGGACTGTTGAAAAAAAGAAAAAGAGTTAGAAGATAGGTGAGAGGGAGGGGAAAGTAGTGGGGATTTCTCACCTTGTCGGGCGAGTTGTGGAAGGCGTCTTTTTCGAATTCAAGTCCGAAAGATGCGGCTCTCTGCCACTCTGCTGAGGGCATAGCTAGCATGACGTTGGTTATTCTGAATAGGGAACAATGGTTAGCGCCACGAACAATAACCACAATACAAAGGAAAGCAACCACCACCCCGCCGCAAAAACGTCGGAGAAACTGTCAGATTATCAAAGGTGATATTAGGGCAACGCACAGATTTAACGTCTTTCCCATACGCTCGGAAATTTGGACTGCCGTTTGCCAACCTTGAAGGGCGAGAGTGTTGGCCATAAGATTTCGGTAGACAAGATTGCTCAGTTGAGCTTGGTTCGGCCGTCCCTGCTGCTGCTGCTGCTGCTGCGGAATCAGCTGGCCGGCCGCAGCCATCTGTTGCAAGTTGGCGGCCATGGCCGCAATAATTTAAGGTTGAACAAGCCCCAAGACCAGGCAGCTGTTCCGGCACGTGGACGCACTGCGACTGGAGTCTCCGAGCCTTTTGATGAGGGTTCGTCGTTGTCGTCTATCGAGAGCCCGCCCGGGGGAGATGATGGCCGTAGTTACGCAAGCAACGGCACGAAAAAAGGCGAATTTGTCGGTTAGTCCTGACAATGAGGCAAGAAGCCGTCAACTGGCTGCAAGCTGCCTAGCGTGCCCCAGTCGCGTCCATATAGATCAAGCCTCGTGTACGACAACGCTGTAATTGGAGCCTTTGGCCTGTGGAAGTTCCACCTTGAGCGCCTGTCGATGGGTTCGTCGTGCTGGCACCTTGGAGGTCCGGATTCGTATATTGGAGGAGTTCGAAGTGATGAGGCGGATTGGGGTCTTAAATCTCGAATAAATGTCGACGTCGATATTCTCTGATACCAGATACCCTCATACCCTCGCTTCACTACTGTTCGAGACCCTTTACACAAGTAGACCGTGGTCGAAGTGCGCGCTATGCTTTGTCAATCAATCTGCCCGTCTGAAACCTCGATCCTTTGCAATGAGCATGTTCTAGACACGTACTTAGTCCTCAAAAGAGTCACCACTGGGCACTATCGTCAAAGTAGAACCAGGCGATCGTAAGGCAGCCACCTCCTAGGCGCTTCGGGACGATGCAAGGTGAAGAGTGGCGAGGACCTCGCTATGTGCGACGTGGCGGCGAGTCGTGGTGAGTAGAAGTAAAGACCCAAGGAAGTGATGATGCAGAATCAAGTCACAACGTCGGGTCGCAGCGTGACGACTCTGGTGGTCAAAGTGGGAGAGGGTTTTAAGTTCGGGCGCTCGTTGGAAACGGGCGGCGCTGGACTTTCGCAGAGCTTATTTCGTCGAGGGGTGCAATGCTAATCGGAGACGAGTCCAGACGGAACCAAAGACTTTCGACGAAGCGAGAGAAATGCGTCCCAAAAAAAAGGTCGCAGAAGGCAACAATTACTACACCGAGAGAGAAATGGATGGTTTAATGGCACAATTCCAAAGTCGTGGGTAGGATGGTAGTGGTGTTGGCGGTGGTACGGAGTACTTCGGTCAGTGCTTCGTGTGCGCAATCGTCTATTTACGCTACTTTGGAGGTTGGCAGCGATAAGTCGAGTTATTGACACGACGATTTACACGGCGGCGCAGAGGGAAAGAGAGGAGGAAGACGAGCTGCTGGAGAGAAATGCACGACACCGACAAAAAGGAAGGCAAAGGCAAAGGCAGCAGGCAGCGGGAGAGGAGCGGAATGGTAAGAGGGAGAAGAGAATGTGTGTGAGTGTGGTGCGTGCGTATGTGCGGTGCGGTGCGGCAGGTAGATGGATGGGATGTGACTGCGTGAGGGAGTGAGCGAGTGAGTGTGAGCAGGGAAGAGACGACGAGGGTGGGCGCAACATGGGAGTGGTGGCCCAGCAGCCCAGGTGGTGGTGGGTGAGAGGAGAGAGGACTGACTGGTCCCAAGGGTGGAGGCGGACGGGGCCAGGGGACCATTTGCTCGTGGACGCAGCAAGTTGATGGATGCCAGACTGCCGCTCCGCACTAGGTACCTACCCTACGGTAGGTAAGGTAATACTGAGGTACTTGCACCCTGTGTATATGTATTCCCTTGTACCTACCCGTAGGTAGGTAGCTTTGCCCAGTCGAGGAGGTAGCGCCCTGCCGACTGAGGCCAGCGACGTTGCTTAGAATGCATACCACCTACTATGCTTGTTCCCGTTTTCTTCACAATAGAATTATCATGGACTGCACCCCAAGGCGAGAAGCGCAATTTCTTAGATACCTGCTAATAACTGTGGCCTCTCTCTCTCCAGGTCTAGCAAGCCTGCACTCATTGGACCTAGCGATGGGCAACGTTCAACAATCAATGGGCAGCATCTGTAGGAGAGTCTGAGGAGGGCGGCACCCGCAGGACTTAAGGGTACATGGGGTACTTGATGATCTCCCTTCCCTGGGTCCCCCTCCCAAGCTCGAAAGCCGCTGGGGTGTGTTGGCGGGCGTGTCGAAATGTGGCACTTGAGAGACGGTTGGATGGTTAGATGGCTTATTAGGTACTGCAAGGTAGAGTACTTCTCCATCCCACCACTTTTGCGCAGAGCGAGACGCACTCTCGATGACTACCCAAGTAGCTCTGTGTTGCACGACCTGTCCCATGTCCCAGACACAGTGGGCAGCAGCAGGAGACAGCCTACGAGGGTGGCAGTACCACTTCAAGGGTCAGTGTGAGGAGCAGAGGGCGGGACGGCGAAGAGCGCTATCCTCAGCGCTTACGGTCTGTTATTTCTTCTTCCAATTCCACAGCAGCTGAACGGGCAGCACAGTAAACAAGGTACGGGAGAGTAATTGTACGTCAAGCGTGTATTAAACTGGGGTTTTGAAGGGGGCATTCCCAGCGCCTGGCTGCGATGTGGGTACTTCCATCTCGCGACAATGGGAATTGTCAAGGAGCCACTTCAGGTGGAGGAGGGGTGTGCTGGAGAGGGCCTCGTAATGAATGCTCGGCTTCAGCAGCAACCTGTCACGGCGGTGATCCCTATGCCTATACGGTCCTGGGCTCCTGGCCACCGTTCTGGGAGTAAAAAATGCGGTTGATGAGGCATGTTTCGTATGAATCTTTGTACCACGCATGCGAGAACACATTCGCCCTTTTATGGGGCGAGTAAGTAGGTCGGGCAGAGAGACAGAGGCTATGTGCTCTGGTCGAGTGTGACGAGACCGCGAAACATCTCTCATTGGGCATACCGGTAGTACCCCGTAATGGCATCGTGGGTTGGTGTAGAGCCTTCGTTCTCTCGCTTCAAAGACCGTACAACTGTAGCGCTTCTTGTTCAATAGCCAGGCGTTGCTGCGAGGTGTCGGTCCATCTAAACATGCTTGCAGCAGAACTTTCGCTTGTTTCAACGGCGTGCTCAGGGTGAAGAGAAGAGACGGCCAGTCATGCAGCTCTCAGGACATGGGCGGCGGCGACGAGAGTGAGCAGGTGGGAGGCCATGCCAGACTAGCAAGCCCGACTTGGGCACTGTACTTAATCAGAAGCAGGGATGTCTCCTGGTCTAAGTAAGCCCCTGCAAGTCACTTTTCCACACCGGCGACTGTGAGCCTTGGAAAGGGTTCAAGGGAAATCAAGAGAGCACTCCTACGGCCATGCGAGCCAGGCTTTGCACCGTCAATCATGTATATCAAGAATTATATCATTATAACAGACAACCTCTGCGCGATTGTTTATCCCCTCTCTTGTGCGAAGATTTGTCGCTTGACAGAGTCTCTTGTTGTTGAGGCGGCATGAGCTGCCAGGGGCAGTCTCGAAGCCTCGAAGGTCTCACTAGTGTGGACACCTGGGGCCGCAGATGGCTTGAGCCCAGTGGAGAGGAGGGCGGGAGGGGAGCCAGACGGGAACCCAAACAGACCCCAATCTGCGCCATTCGAAATGTAGGTTGGTGCTAGGTCCTGACGGACGTTTTTAAGCTCAGTTGCGGACTCCTTCCACGAAGCTGGACGAAAGTAAAGCAGACCCCAGTATAAAAACTCTTCTTCATGTCAGGACCTCTCATGAGATACTGTCGCAAGAGAAATATAACAAGGGCTATAAGGCCACAATGAGACACTGCCAGGGTAATAAATGTTAATTTCTTAAAGGGCAAAGATACTCAATGCTGAGAGTCGTAATACTCATCAAGCTCTCGAATATTCTGCTTATTACCATAGGCCTATCAACTTCTACAAAGGTAGCAATAGTAATGCCTTGTTGAAGAGTAGTGATACCCTTGGCAAACGAACATTTATTACCCTGGCGGAGTAGTAGTAGAATGAGCGCCTGCCAGCCCAGCGAGGGGGTGGTGTAATTACGGCCAACGGTAACAATTCGACATCATCAGCTGCGCAAAACAAGAAACGAGAATTAGGGTCGAGTGATGGACATTGACAACGGGAACGACTTTATGAGGCACCTCCACCTCGCCGGTCTTGTGCCTTCGCCCGCACATTGAATTCAGCCTTCCAAGGATTTGCCAGCGGCAGGCGACATTGTCGAAAGTGAGATCTCCTGCACATGTTCTCAGGTTCGTCACCTGTGGATGGTATGCTTTTCAGGTCGGACGCTTCGACTAGAAGCCAGTACATGTTTGTCCCGGCGTTACCTCGAGCGGGCCTTGCTTTAGCTCTTCCCACTTTGGCTTGCGACTGCATCGGTGATCTGTGTTGGCGTAGACCTCCTAACTGCTTTTGGATTTGGCAGTGATTGCGTCTCAGAGGTCTAGAGTGCTTGACTGTCGTCAATCTTGAAATGGCAATCGCCTTTCTCGTGCCTGTCAGGTCCGTCTATACAAAAGACAGTGTGCACGATACTCATCCAGAGAGACGTACTTTGAACTTCAAAGCCGCGTGATGTCCACTTATGGAGACATGGTGAAGCAACAAGAGCACGAGAGCGTCGCCCCAACTCTCATCTAGCCTTGTCTGCTCGACGACACCCCGTCGTCTGACGAGCCGTGTGAGTGGCAATCTATCTTCTCTCTTCCTCTTTGGTGTCAGCGACAGCCAGGTCAGCCTGCCAGTCATAGCAGCGGAGCAGTGTAAGGGCTTGGGAAGAGGCGCAAGGACGCCAAGCCTTTGACCCCGTCATCCGGCCACCCATTCAGCTCCATTTGTCCCAAGTTTACTGCGTTGGAGTGAACGGGCTGCAGACGTACCTCTTGCCGCTTGAGAGGGTGCGAGGGTACGCCCACTGCAAGTACTGGGGGTGGGAGGACCAGGGGTCTGGACAAGGTACTCCTGCGCAGCTCGATACTTCGAGTTGCCCACCTAGGCGACCTTCTGGGAGGTGCAGTAGAGACGGTACCTGGACTCCTCCGTCCTATTCTCTTATCGCGGGCAAATCCAGGAAATCTTCAGTAAGGATGGTGGAGCCCGTTGGCTGTGGCCGGCTGCAACCAGCTCATCAAAAAAGCAAGCAAGGGAGATGTAAGGTATAATATTTGGCTTGATGTGGTGTGTGCTCTGAAAAATGACGAGGTGGACACCGACCGGCGCCTGGAAGTGGAGAGACGCGGCGGGAGCCACCTTCTTGTTCTTTCTTGTCCTTGGTCCCTGTCCCTCGTGCTGTCTTCGTCCCTGCTCCCCCATCATCCCTCGTTCTTACGCAGTACCTAGTGCGAACGCCCTACCGTACCGAGCGTACCTACTATGCAGTAGGTAGTTGATATTGGAAGTCCTGAATACTGGATAATTACAACATAACTAGACCAGCATCTATCTACCTAGGTGTAGTACCTTCTTTGAGGTCATACATACCTTATCCGGTCATCAGCAGTAAACGGAGACATCAGTCTTCGTCTCCGTGTTGCTGCCGGTTGAGCGGCCCAATCTGGCCTGGTTTTGTACAACTTGCATCTTAAGACCAGCGTGCTATTGCCTCCAGACTCGTGCAGAATGCGGCGCCATTGTGTGACTTTAGCCTGCTGCCCATTTTCCCTCAGAGACTGTGCCAACTAAACTGTCTAGTCTGGTCTAGCAAGGCGTGAGTTTGTATTTCTCCCGCCTGGAACCTGGGGGGTGATATTGCCCGCAGTTTCCAGTGATCCATGGGCAGCGGGAGCGTACCTACCTATGAGGTAGCATGGTGTACAGTACGATACCTACCTACCTTGTTTTAACCTTTTCCCCGCTACCTACGTTCGAGATTCTCGAAATCATCAAGCGCAGATGGACTACCATCTTGGGTTGCTAATCTCGCTCTGAATGATCGATATGCTCGGTCCACTTGCGCAATGTTGCTGCCAATCTGTAGTAATAATAATAATAATACGTCCTCAGTCAATCGATCATGAGCTAGGTAGAGGGCAATTTGACATATCAGCTTGTCATTTGCGAGCTCATTCTCGTCGACGGGAAGCAATGGCAACAATGGAAGGTAATTAGGCCATATTGGATTTGTCCATGTGGGTCTCAGCGGACTAGAGTGAGACACACAGTGGCATTGAAGCAATACAGCAAGCAGACCAGAACGGCCCAGAGGTGCCGCGTCGAGCGTACCGTTCTCCGTCCTCTTTCCCCCTTCCCCTTCCCACACCTCGTCTGCTGCCGGTCTGTCCCAGGGCGGGAGCTAGGTCTAAGAGGAATGGGCACGGCGAAGAACAACATGCGGCCAACGGACGAGATCAAAGCTGCGCAACACAACACAACGCACCGCAGTAGACACTGTGAGGCGTCGACGGCTATGCTCAAGCTCGAACCAACGGCATTTCTTAAACAGCAGCGAAGCATCATCAAGATCTACACAGCCAACAGCAACAGTCACTCACAAAATCAAAAACGTCGGTGTGGCCTGCTTCTGTGGCCTTTCAAAGACATGCGGCTCCGGCGTGATTTGGTCGCTTCTGCATGTTGTCTGAGGCGACATAGCACCCAACCTACTTACCCTTCCTGTTGACACACATTAGCGTCACGCCTGTTGTTTCTGGTCATCGTGCTCGGCAGAGGTGCCAGCAACGCCCTCTTCCTGGCCGGCGACCGGCAGAACACTGCAACAGAGTCGTTCCTGATCTGAGAGTGTGGGGTGTTAGCAAAAAACTAGCTCGCATCATTTCTAGATTCTTGGAAATCGCGGAGTTTTGATACAGCTCGTGGTGTCTGATCGTCGCACTCAATCAATAGCGATCCATCTTCTCCCGCCAAGACGGCCAGGGGACCCAGGTGCGTCTCACTCGATCAGGACAAGCCTGGCGAGTGTGGGAAAGTATGCCAGGAAGAAAACCCAAGGTAAAGCGCCTGGGCATGCATCAACCCCCAGATTCGAGACCTGCACTCCTACAACTGACTTGCCGCGGTGTTATTGATCCTCCAAGGCAGACCTCTTGTAACTTCCATCCAGCCTCACTAAGGAGGATGTAGTAGGATCTTAACAAGAATCCCTATCATGGGCATTTCGTTTATACGTAGTGAATAAGCCAGGATATCATCATTGGTCGCGTTTTTCTGGAAATTCTGTAGGGTCCTACTCTAGGGGAACCGTTTACTTGCAACAGTGCTTACCCCATCATACCATAGGCCTCATTGAATTGGTGCCGTGGCACATTTCGGATAGGGCGACCTGCCAGGGGTACTTCCCGACAAACTTCACCGCATTCTCCGTGTCCTACAATGCATGTATCTGATCCCAATACTCTCGCCCCAACGCCCATCAAGCGGCCGGTGCATTGATTGCTGCCATTCGTATCCAATCTACCTCTTCACTTCGTTCGCACGACATGCGGTTCTTCAGTCCTTCTCAGGGGCAAGAAACATCTTTTGAAAGGGGTTATGATCAAAAGGAAGGCTACGATAGGCTGCTGGGTTATGGCGCTTTAGACAAGGGTTCCCTGCAAGGCTTATCGAATTAGCATCTCATTCCAAGGCACTTGGCGGCTTGCACCGCTTTAAACATCAAAAAGTGTGTCCCAATAGGTGCTCACCTCACCCACTGCTGAAGGAAGACTCGCTCTTATTTCAGAATGAAATCGCTCCTTCATGCATTTTGAACTGTGAAGAGTGGAGTGGACCGTCTGTTTTTGTTTGTTACATATACTGATCTAGGCTATGAAGAAGAATTCCTGCTCGCATGGCATTAGGGAATGTGCGTGGTTCTCATACCATAGGAGCACTAATACGAAATAAAGATTTTGGCACATGCTGGGTCCCCTGCCGCGTGTCTCGTCGTCAGCAACCTTAACCATCTCTCGTCGACTTTACAGTACGGTGTTCGTCAGACGACTGAAACGGTTCGGCTGCTGAGTAGACAATGGGTCTTTCATGTTTTTGCATGTCCGAGGTAGCACAATGCCCAGAAACAGAAAGTTTCGTCGATTGATACGAACGACGAACACCACACAGGCGGCCCGCCAACCATCGCATCTTTGCCAGCCCGTTCCTCCGCCTTGTGCCCTCTCCCTCCCCATCTCCCCACGCCCATAGTGATGTGGCGAACGCCCGGTTGGCGCTGCACGCCTCCTGGTTGGTCTGCTTAGACAGCCTCATTCATCAGGTTGCAGGGCGTTGGCCCCCATCATTCGGACACTTGTCGAAGCGATCAGGCACCCCAATGCTGAGCCTCAGAACAGGCAAAGAGGCTCACACAAAAGACGAGAGAGGACACCGATGTCCAGAAACCGAACCTAAGCTTATGCCGCAATCTGACACACATTAAAAAAATGCTGCCTGGTGAAGGAAGGCCGACATTCGTCAAGCAGTCGATAGGGCTGAGGAGGTGGGTTGGGCAAGCCTCTCCCCTCTCATTGGGTGTCAGGTCCAGGCCCGGTCATTAAGTGGTCAGAACTCAAAGGGAACGCTTTCAAGGATGCCCATACCCAGGCCGCAGATCACAAGCACATTATAGTAGCTATCACCTGAGTCGGGCAACTCGTCCTAAGGCTGCATTCCCTGCATCTTGGCCTATCTGCACTGGCTCATGTGAATAAGTACGCCTGGCTGCCAACCTTTTCACGTGGAATTGCGAGTGATATGTAAAGTAGCGATGAACAAGAAGCTGGCTAAGGTGCAACGGGGCTAGACAAGTTGCAGGTAGCAGATCTCGGTGGGGTTGCTATGTCACTAAGCCGAAGAGGGGAGCTGGTAGCTGGGCTACGTTAGTCGGCTTGGTTAGCTCTAACCAAACGACCTAGCGAGGCTCTGTGCCTGTGTTGATCTACCCTGAACTCGGTATAAGCCTTCAATCACAACGTCAACTGACACCGCAAAGAGCATTTGAAGACATCTCGGAGCCAAGCCAGTTCGAATACTCGAGTTTTCACCTTAGCGAGTACACAGCCGCAGCTGAATGCCCCCCAGAAGCCCTATCTTGGGCTCGTATCACTTCAACGTATTTCGTATTTCGCGGCTCTTAGCCTCGCCAGGTCCTGTCGCTTCGTCCTGCCGTTACTCATCCGCAGCCAATATGGCGCCGCCGAAGTCCGCTCACGAATTTGTCGACTTCGTCAATGCCTCGCCGACTCGTAAGTCACACAACCTGCCCTCTAGTCCCCTCGCCTCACTCAGCCTCCGTGCCTCGCCACTCACATGTGCAATCTTCACCAGCGTATCACGCCGTTGCCTCCGCCGTCGAGAGGCTCGAAGCAGCAGGCTTCAAGAACATCAAGGAGCGCGACAGCTGGTCCTCTGCCCTCCGGCCCGGCGGCAAGTACTACCTGACCCGGAATGGCTCGTCCATTGTCGCTTTCGCGATCGGCGCCAAGTGGAAGCCCGGCAACCCTATCGCCATGGTCGGCGCCCATACCGACTCACCCTGTCTCCGCCTCAAGCCCGTGAGCAAGAAGACCAATGCCGGATTCCTGCAGGTTGGCGTTGAGACGTATGGCGGTGGTATTTGGCACAGTTGGTTTGATAGAGATCTCAGCATTGCTGGTCGCGTGCTCGTCAAGGATTCCAAGGGCGACTTTACACAAAAGCTTATCAAAGTCGATAAGCCGATACTACGGATCCCGACCCTCGCTATCCACTTGGACCGGTCCCCTGAGTTCAATCCGAACAAGGAGACCGAGCTCTTCCCCATTGCTGGCCTGGTTGCCGCTGAGCTCAACCGGACCGGGAAGGAGGAAGCAGCCAAGGATGAAGATGCGGACTCCGAGGATTTCAAGCCATTGAAGGCCATGGCCGAACGCCACCATCCATATCTGCTAGACATCATCGCCGAACATGTCGGTGTCGAGACGGAGCATGTCGTCGACTTCGAGCTCGTTCTCTACGACACCCAGAAATCTTGCCTCGGAGGCCTCAATGACGAGTTCATCTTCTCCGCCAGACTCGACAACCTGGGCATGACCTACTGCAGCATCATGGGTCTCATTGAGTCTGTCAAGTCAACCAATCTGGATGATGAGACATCCATCAGACTAATTACCTGCTTCGACCATGAGGAGATCGGCTCCACCTCCGCCCACGGCGCAAACTCCAACCTCCTACCGGCCGTCATTCGCCGCTTGTGTGTCCTCCCAGCCGGCGGTTTCCCGGGACCAGAGGACGCTTCATCCGACAAGTCTTATGACCATGCCGATGCAGACGCCGAGGTTGCCACCGCCTACGAGCAGACTTGCTCATCGTCTTTCCTCGTCTCGGCTGATATGGCCCATTCCGTGAACCCCAACTACTCCGGCAAGTACGAGTCCAACCACCAGCCCGAGATGAACAAGGGCACCGTGCTCAAAATCAACGCCAACCAGCGCTATGCCACAAACTCACCGGGCATCGTCCTACTGCAGGAGACGGCCAAGCTCGCCGGCGTCCCTCTGCAGCTGTTCGTCGTTCGAAACGATTCGCCATGCGGTAGCACTATCGGACCGATGCTGTCCGCGAAGATGGGTGTTCGCACGTTGGATCTCGGAAACCCCCAGCTCAGCATGCATAGCATTCGGGAGACTGGTGGTTCGTATGACGTTGAACACGGCATCAAACTCTTCAGCTCCTTCTTGTCTCACTACTCGGCGCTGGAGAGCAAGATCTTGGTCGACTAAAAGCATATTAGCTGCTTACTATCTCTATAAGGCTGGTAATGAGATCGTGCGCCCCTGTGGATCGTACAGAAGACAAGGACGGCTCGGGAAGATTGTCTAATCCATTGTTGTTAAAACGAACGTTTAGCATGAAGCTACAGGCTGCATAATTACAGATATCACACATGATCTCAGATTGATAGTTCAATGAACTGTATTACTCTCTAGATGAGTCTATCACCTGTTCCTCTCTGCCTGACCAATTGTATTCGCGGATGATAGCTGTGCGTATGGCTCACTATCGTTCTTCTCCTATGCGAATCAAGAATGTGATTCATCTCGCTCTCCCCCTCTCCCTCCCAATGTGCTCGAGAATGTTCTGTTTTCCAAGCTCCTCGCCATCAACGCTCGTCATGCATTTCTTTCAAGTGAAGACATCATCGTCCGTAGGGTCCAGTCCGCCCGCGACTACGCCGCCAACATGTTCATCGTCCTCGTCGTCCTCCAAATCCGCCCCGGACCTCGCCTTCTTCACCATGCTGCGGCCGTCGCCAATGGCACCGTAGTCCATGCCCACGACCCGGCTCTGCGCCGCCGTCAGGCTGGGCAGCTCCTCGCTGTCGTAGAGCAGCGCAAGCCGGCCGAGGCGCCGCTTCAGCAGGGCCACAAAGACGGCCGTCTGCTGCGGCGTCCACGACACGCCGTCGCTGTCGAGCTGGTCCAGCGCCAGCTGCTCGCAGCGCGTCAGTGTCTTGCCCGTCGTCATGTAGAAGCTGTGGAAGTGGCAGAGCGCCTTGGGCGCCAGCGGGTTGACGCCGTGCAGGGACGGCCGCACGCTCCCCTCGATGCAGATGCAGTGGTCGCAGTTCGCGGTGCTCTCTGTCTTGCTGCTGCTGCTGCCGGGGGCGGTGCCGGCGCCGGCGCCGCCTGGGATGCAAATGTACATGCGCTTGGTGTGGGTGTCTGTGCGGATGAGATGCTTCTCCGGTATGGTGTCGTAGTGTCTCGGTGAGAGTGTGGCCATTGAGGGCTGCGGAGAGGTGGACGGGCTGTAACCCATCCAGTCGCCCAACAAGATAGAGGGCGGTTTAGTGCTGCTGACGCTCCTCGCAGGGCCCTGCTGGGAGTGGCACGGCGACACTCTGAGCATGTATCCCGAATCTGGTGTGAAATCAGACATGTTGTTTGCCGACAAGTTCTGCAGCGCCCATACCGCTGCGCTGTTTGCCGCTGCTGAGATCGCCTCCAGCTCCTCGCCTGTCACGGGAATGCGGTTCTGGGTCTGCTGCCTGAGTTTGGTAATGTCGACCTCTTTTTCGATCCCTTTTACCTGCTCCGATGAGCGAGTTGGGACGGCACTCGGCCAGATAAGTTCTGGTGAAGCTGGCATTTTGTGCTGTCAGGGGTAGAGAGGGCAATCTGATTGGGAGGTGATGCCGTTCCGAAGACCACCTCATATCAATTGAGGAAAATCCTGGAGATAACGGTATCCAATGCAGTGGAGGTCTGTAAAGCACTCAGTCGGAGTGAAATTGACTGTATATTCTTTTTGTTTGGATTGTGGTTGGGGAGGGATGGCGGTAACAAGTTTGCCCTTATGGAATTGTAGCACGTGGTTGTGCTGAGCGGGTGATAGTTGCTTTGAGGAGTTTGTTTAGAAGATCACGAAGGTAAGCTTTTGAATTATTGGAGGGATCATTGTATGATATCTCATCTCTGAAGGTAATGAGAAACTCACCCACAATACCTTGCTTGAAACAATAGGTAACTTGGTTCAGCCCCTGAATGAAGAATAAAGAATGTCAGCACTCCTACCCCATCAATGGCTTCAAAAGGAGAACATAGTCGAAAGCGATATCACTTATCATAAAACCCTAGCATTACTGAAGACTGAGGAGTAAAGACATACATGTTGACGTTTCACAGCCAGTCCAGTCAAGGCCAATCTCCCTTCATCGAATCGCCCATCTTTTCCATATCTTCACGTTCCCAAATATGGACGATTCGACAATATATGGAATGGGTCTATTAGGAATTATGGCGGCATCAACACATGCTTTAGACGACTACGCTTCATTTTGGGAAGTACAATCTCTACAACCGACTACTACTTAAGCCCACGGTAAAATGCCACAGGTAACACTTTCAGATTTAGAAGGTAGAAGGGATATTCTAGATCAAAATCGTGTGGCCGTACAAACCCCCGAGCCTTCTTAAGCATCAAAATATTAATCTCTCAGGAACATTCTCTATTCCTACCTAATAGCTTCTCCTCGAAGAAGAGGACTGCATCGCTGCTTTAGAAGTGCCTTTCCAGAAGCCATGTGTCGTTCCTAAAAATTTGATCTACTACATCTCATGGTATCCGTCAAGAAAAAGCTCTATTCGTTCTCCTTCAATGGAAGTTTCTTTTTCGGGGAATTTGAGTGTTGTAAAGTCCCGCCCACCAACTCCAACAATGCAGGCCAACCCGCCCATTGTCGCAAAAAACAATGTCCTCGAATCGTCGATCAGAAGATAATGTTCACAGTTCGAAATGCTATCTACCGCGTTCCTGCACGAGCTTTTGGAGGTAGTTCAGGAATCCCTTTTTATCAGAAGTAAGGCGTTGAAGGAATTCGCTTCCATCAATGCCGAGGCTAGGGAACAGAGATGATTGAAGGTTCTGGATGAAGACCTCGCCCGTCTTCATGTAGATGGTTTGTTCGAGATTCGCAATCTCAGTCATGACCTGTCTGGTCTGTGCATCCGCTGGCTTGAACTGCTGATCCTGCAAGACCTCCCAGCACACTGGATGGAATCGTTGAATCACGAACTGATCAAAACCAGGGATCAGAGGCGATGGGCTGCCTGTTGGAGCAGCTGGAGGATTGGAAACGGTTGCAATGTCTGGACCACCCCATACAAGGGTCATCTTTGACAGCAAACTAAACGCCATCCTACTAGTAGATAAATTACCATGGGTGATACCTCGAGCCAGACTGATGATGGACGAAATGAGCGTTTCGAAAAAGCCTTGATTCGTCTCACTGACAAGCACGCCTCCAAGGTCGTTGTTGATGATGATTTGGACAAACTGGAGGTATTCTCGCCTCAGCTCCGCAAGCTGTATGTCATCATCTGTACCCGTGATTGGCTGCGAGAGACCAGTGAAGATGCGCTGAAGAAGTGGTGTGAGCAAGAGATTCAGGATTTCGTAAATCTCTCCTTTGAAACCATAGACGATCTGTTCCAGCAGACGCAGAAACATGGCCATCTCGTCATTGGACGAACTTTGGGAGAGTAAACCTTCGATCCACTGTGGTAGTTGTGGTAGAACGGTGGCACCTAAAACGCCCAACAGGCGAGAGAGAGCTGAACGGCAGGCATTGCGAATCTCACTGTTCGAATTGAGCTCCTTGAGAGCGATGAGAATAGCTTCAGCAGCCCGGCCGAACTCATCTGATACTGACTTATCAGGTGGCGCTCTCTGTGTATTGATACCTTGGTTCCAGTCAGCGAACCCATGTGCCAGAGTGCCGAGAGCCATGACAATATGATGGATCTGCAAAATTGCTTGGTTGTCGCCAGACTTTGCTCTCGCCAGGTTTCGTTCCATATCTGAGAATAATGGATCCATAACTGATCGAACATAAAGAGCCTGTTTTTCCACAGGGGTACCGGTGGTGGAGGAAATGCAACCGATGGCCTCAAACAGATAAAGCTGATTCGTGAACAAAGCATCGGCTGAATGATCTGTCTCATCTGAAGACATGTCATCGTCGGCTTCGTCACCAGGAACTTCTGCTTTGATCGGAAGAAGATCACCAATAGACTGAATAACTGTCTCGGCAACATTGCCTACCTGTGCTCGAAGGTGTTTGACGAAGCGATGGAATAAATACCACGAGCGCATACGAACGCGGAGGTGTTCGTGATGTACTAAACGGACGAAATTTTCTAGAACTCGAGGAATATACTCCTGACGGCTCTCGAAGAATGCACAATATCGAACACAGATCTCCATATATTGGAGTAGAATAGCTGGATGAGGGAATTCGGCGATGCCTATTGTGCGTGTAAGCAGTGCATAAGCTTTATGAAAAAGGGTTACGTACCTGATTCGACCATCTTGCTCATGATCGCCAACAGTCTTTCTGAAGCCTCTGTGGATGGTTGGCTCTTCGTCGTCAATCCCTGGTTGGGAAGAGCAAGTTCTCCGAACAGATACATTTCGTGTAGAGCCAGGTCCAGGTCCCTCCAGTCCATCTGAGAACCTCGCTGGTCGAGTGTCTGGAACGTATTGGCCACAACGTTGCTCAAAATCTCCATGTAAAGATTTTGATCAACAGCAGCAACACTCTTTTGAAGATTTTGTAACCGTTTCCGGAGCTCCAGAAATTCGGCCTCGTCTGTTTGCTCATCTTCATTGCCCCACGATGATGTTTCGTCGTATCTCATCTTCATGATGATGGCATTCAGGATCGGCGGGAGCATCTCAGAGTACTGAGGAGTCATTGGGCTTCTCCGGAAGTAAGTGAGGATATCTGTCAAAGATGGTATGACCGTTGAGCAGACTTCGTCGTACTCGTCCGAAAAGAAGTGCAAAAGCAATGGCACGAAGTCGTGGAGATGCTGATCAGCTCTAGACGGGGAGCTACGATCCCACAAATCAAGAGCTTTCACAATATCGGTGACCACAGTGTTCACTAGCTTCGCAACCGCCTCGGCCAGATCCGTATCATACTTCGGCGTGCCCTTGAACTCATTCAGAGGTGGGCTTGCAATGAGCTGGGAGACAATATTGTGCAACTCTAGGAAAGAGATGAGGTCCATCTTATCTGTGGGCTTCATTTTCTTGCCCACAATCTCGGTGAAAGCATCGATGGCCGCATCCCGGACTTTGTCGTCGCTTCCTGTCGTGTTGGCGCGTCCCACAAGGGGGAGGAGCAGATTGAGCATGTCTTGGTGAATGACAAGAGAAATATCAACCCAGCTAACCCACTTGCCAATGACCTTCAGCGTCATCTCCACGATAGCATCGTTCTGTGTCTGATACTGTGCCAGAATATCCTGCCAAGAACGGGCGATCTTCTCCATATCTCGGCCTCTGATGAGGTCTTTCAAGTCCGTATTGCGTTTGGCTTCCTCAGGCTGCCGTGACAGCATCAAGTCGGCAATTTCATCGTGCACCGAGCTGAGAATACGGAGGTAGAGAAAGCACCCAACCGCATTATCCTTTTGGCCACTTCCAGGCAGACTGGTCAGAGCCAGAAAATCGTCTATGAATGATTCCCATCCCTCCTTGTATAAGCGAGCGAACAGAAAGGTCAAGGTTTGCGTGAGTTTGTTTTGCAGGCTGAACGGGTCGACTTGGCTCTGGTCGTTGGAGCCGTAGTTACGCCTGATATAGTCGAGCAGGGTGTCCTTGAGGATTGCTAGCCGTGATACATCCAGGTCGACGACGATGGCATTATTCACTATCTCCAAGCATACCAAGCGTACTACCTCGGAGGGCTTCGGTGTTCGGGTGAACAAAGAGGCACATGCTTGCCATCCCTGTGGATCAGTCCTTAAGTCGGTGAGGAACTGGAAGGCTTGGCCCTTGAGAGCCTGGTCGGAGGTTGGGTTCCATGCTATCTCAATAGCATTCTCGATCTACCAGGGAGAGTTGATAATCAGCATATAAGCTTCAGGACAAGGAGGAGAGGCATCAACAGGGGTTTATCAAGTCGAGGCGGGGTCGGCTGGGGCCCCGCCATCTACGTGGTGCTTGGGCAAAAGGACATACTTGTGCGTCCATATTGATTATCTCCGCCTGGCAAGGAGACTAGGCCAGACGGCAGTGGGTAGAGGAGGTCGTGGCGAGCTCGAAAGCTGCTATAAAGTCGGCAGCGTTGGTCGGGCTACATGTAGCATTGCTGTGGGAGGAGGGCGGCGGGACAGCTACCGAGGGCTCATTGCTTAGTAGCCCCTCGGCTCGATGCTGGCGGGTTTGATGAGTCTGGAGGCAGCAAACAGGGGAGAATGGACAAGGTTAGGTAGGCAGCGACTGGCAGGGTGATATGATGTCGGTTATGCCTCACTCTCGAGCTCTAGGCAAAATCGTTGGTGATAGTGGAGGAAGTGCGCAGGTAGTAGTGTACCTTGACCCGACGTCTTGTCAGTCGGTGGGGCTTTTCAAAAATCGTGTCAGGCTCCGCTAGCTGTGCATTCATTCTACCACTACCACCCTTACTGCTCCCCCGCCAAGTCGTGGATCCTCCAATACGTCGTAGGGCCTAGGTACCTAACATAGCGAGTAAAGTAGGTAGGTGGCAGGCAAAAAGAACCGCTCACGTGCCGATTCTCCCAGGTAGCACTTAGAATTGCTGAGCTACAACTGGCTACTAACACCATACTTTTTGTATTGCCTTTGTGCCTAAAGCCTTTTCCGTTTTCGTTGTATCAAATCATGTTACTAAGTCAAGATGCAGGATCAATAGTTCTGAGGAGACCATTTCTGAGGAGACCATTTCTGAGGAGACCATTTCTGAGGAGACACTTGGCGGGGTGGCAGTCATCAGTCGAGACGTTTTGCATTATGTGCGCGGAAGGCGACGCTTCATTGCCCATTTGGTAGCCAGGCTCACAGAGCTGTCTATACTAGGGATATGCCCTCCTAGAATACATTATGTAGTCTTGCAAATGTTTCTCCCTCACTGACAATGCCATTCAACGTAGAAACCAGCCCGGAACGCCCGCGCAATAATCCTTTGCAGTGAATCCCGCGTCAGAAATCCTCTGCAGTGAAGCCACATGGAGGGGGAATAAACAGAGCTTTTGATCACGAAGACTTCTTCTTCTTCTTGGGTCGCTCCTCTTCTTCCTCTTCGTCCTCATCCTCATCCTCCACCTGGTTGTCGACGTCACTCTCGGCATCCGAGCCACTGCCGGTTCCTGAGCTCTCGTGGTCCGAATCGAACTCTTCTGCCACGTCGCTGTCTGACTCTGCTTGGAAGTCTTCGTCAACAGATTCCTCATCCTCATCTGCGGAGCCCCGGTCGGCCTTGGGGCCAACCACTTCCTCATCGGTACTGAGCATCTCCTCATCTCTGAGGGCCGCCGCGATGATCTTTGCGTCTTCGTCAATCTCGTTCTTGACGCGAAGACCCTTGAGCTTGAAGAAGCTCTCGAGACCCTTCAAGTCCTCTCGGTTAATGTTGCTAAATTGTGATGAACCGGCACCGTTCTTTAAGTGCACAGTGATGTCGAAGGTTGACAGCGCAGAAACTGCGCCACCAACACGGGAGAAGGTAATAGACTGGGTCTGTTCATAGGAGATGTAGGATGCCGGCTTGGGTACAAACATAAATGCCTTCTCCAAGCAGTATAGGAATCCCTCACTGGCCTTGATAGAACACTTAATGCCCATCTGACCACGATGACTACTTCAGGTTAGTATTCCATGTCGGACAAAAGAGTTAGATTCACCTACGTCTGGAAATCTTTCGCTGGCGTCGTCACCTTCTTGTTGGCCAGACCTCTGAAGATGTAGCTGACCACTTGGTGGAGGGGCTGCTCGTAGTGTGACTCCAGCTTGCCCTTGTATCTGCCGTCGAGCTCCTCTTGGGTAATGTTCAGGTCTAGGGTTACCTCCTCGTCCTTTTTGAACTGCATAACGACGAAAGGATAACGAGTCTGGCCCTGTCTCAGAGGAGGATCGAGACCGATACAGAGCATGAAATGCAGCTCGTCGGGCTTGGGAAGGACCATGAACTTCTTAATCGCCTCGTATTGAATCTTGTAGTCATAAGTTTTGCCACGCAGACGGAATGAGCCATCATACATGTCGATGTCGAAACGTCCTCTTGGTGTCAGATGCAGCACGTCCAAGAATGTCGCAATGGTATCGCCTGCCGTCTCGCCGATCTCGGCCTTCTCGATGAGGGTGTCGTAGAACAGGTTGACTGCGTTCTTCTCCTCCTCATCTGCATCACTGCCAGCATCCTCGCCCTCAGCCTCCTTCCTGGTGGTGGTGCCCGGAATGTAGAAACGCATCTCCACAAGTTGGTCTTTGCCTGCAGAGGCCTTGTTGCCCTTGCCACCGTGGCCGTTCGTTGCTTTGCCGTCCTCGTTGACGGCGAACTCGACGGCAATCTCATTGCGACCGGCCAAATTCGTATTGGAGATCTCAGTGTAAGGCACCTCAAAGGCTGGTCTGTTCTGAACGTTGAATGTGAGCTCGGCCTTTCCGAATTCTGCTTTGCCCCAGTTCCAGCCTCTCAAGGAGTGCTCTCGGTTCTCGAGCTTGTGGCTGTACCAGTTCTGGAAGATCTTGTTGAGGCGCTCGTAATCCTAAATTTGTGTCAATATGACAAAATTTGCATCGCGCGGATAGATGCGGCCGAACCTCTTGTTGAAATCCATCGAGCTGAACGATGCCGGAGTTGCGCAGCAGAATCTTGACTTCGTAGCCTTTCGCAGCTCTGCTCCAATGTGCGCCGCCGATGTTGCTCACGTCGAGGGTAAACGGCTCTCCGCCGCCGGCGGGCTTCCAACCGAGACCTGTATCAGCGAACCTGCATTTGCCGTTCTCCTTGGACAGGTCCAAGTAGATGTTGTCGAAGCTCTCTCTGCGAGGTGCCATTTTCATCAGTACTCAGTTCGGAGGTGGTGGTGTTTGTGGTGTGGAAAAGTTTAAGGAACGGAGAGGGGGTGGGGGAGGTGTAGGCAAGTACTCACATAGACATCTTAACTTGCCTCCTCTGTTGAAAATCAATGAGATGGTGAGGCTGGTCGCAGAGGCGGAGATTGGGAAGCTGAAGGAGGTGTCCGGGAGAAATTCGAAGCTGCCTGTGCTGTCGCGACCAAAACGCGACTTTAGATGGGGAGCTTAATTGACTACAGGTGGCCCAAGCGCGACCCTACATAACTGACTCTAGGTGCTGCCAGGCACTTTCCAGGGAGCTTGAGGGGCCAATGGAAAAGGCGGCCAATGGTGGCAGAATATGCATAGCTTGCAAGTTTGCACGCTCGCACGGACCAACTCTGACTGCCTATATAATCCCAGCATCGCTCCCAGCATTTGGAATTTTCCTTTTTTCTTCTTTAGCTCTCTTTGCCTTT